>NC_080570.1:63430085-63675085 GCF_030247185.1 Malaya genurostris | reverse complement strand
AAACTAGTGAGCGTAGTACTCCTGTTTCACCATCAAACCAACTAACAACTGCAACCAATGTACAACAAGGCGCTCCTACAGCAACTAGCAACGAGCTCAAGACTGCGAACAACAAGGAAAACGAAAAGAAGACGGAAATCAACAACAAAACCACCGATGCGGCAATGGAGGACGAGACGAGCCACGAACAAAGTGCCCCTCAACCCTCGCAGGAGGGAAATGGAAGCTCTCCTCCTAGAAAAAGAGTGACAACGAGATCCACTTCGAAAAATTGTTTATTTAAAAAATCGGCTAATTCGGCCACGTAAAGCTTGTACGCAAATAGGCCTGAATAAAAACATCTTTTAAATAAAAAAAAAAAACTGAAACAACAGAATCTGAGCTGAACATTTTCAAAAGTTTTTGTTTCATCCATCAACGGAATTTCAACAATTGTCTGGAAAACTCACCGTCCAGGTTCATCATCAAGCAGCTATGTTTGCAGTGTACAACCGTTTCCGGACAGTCCCACCATGGCAACCAGGATATCGGAATCTACAGTTGTAAATGAACTCGGCCCCTGCTTGCCTCGGCGGCAAGAAGCTACATATAATTACCATAAACGTACATCGCGAGAATACTGCTGCTGGCAAAAGACTGTCGGCTTCGCTACTCACTACTCACTAGTCAGAGAAAGTGGAGTTTCAGTTTAGCTGTCCCGACCGTCTAAACAACCCACCCACCCGGTCTCGGATGGACAGGAGGACCAACGGGGACGACGACGACGACGACGGGAAAATGAATTCAAATATGCTAATGTACGTGTGCGACTGAGTGTATCTGCTTTTATGCCCTGGACGTTACGACTTCTGTAGAATAGATTCTTCGGCCAGGTGTTCATGGTTTTGCCAGGGAAGTCAGAGGCTGCCTTCCCGGGTGTTGTGAATTTATGCAATAACCTGTGCTCGCTGCGAGTCTCCACCGGGCGCTGGGAGCGGGATTTGACCGTGTGCAACATTTGCCTAGCTTTTTACGACAGATTATATGGTAGGTGGTACGGCTTAATGCAGAGAACTTGCTCTTAGCATTTCCCCCCAATCGAGTCCGGGCCAGGTGAGATAGCCTTGGCGGAAAGCCATCCGCGTTCCGTACGGGGAAAGTGAGAAAACATTGAAATTTATTCATTAAGTCTGCCGGTCGGAGCAGTGCATTGCTTTTCTGGTAGTTTCTGGTGCTGCAATTAAAACTTGGCGCATAGTGCAGATGGTTAATCTCGGTTTGAACTGCTTCCAGGTCCAGGCTGACGCTTTCTCTACCTCCGGCGACACCGGCGACTTCCTCCTCCTCACTAGTTCTGTTTCTGTTTCTGTGGTGGCACTAGCTGATTATGACGAGTGTGGAAGCGGCGTACAAGCAAAGGATGCGTTCAGCGTCAGCCGCCGGAGCAGAGGATCATTTCTTGAAGAAAAAACCACATCTAATGGAGCTTTCTGTTGTCCTCATCCTCCTTCTCCTCCTTCTCCTTCGCATCCTCAATCTCGCTCTTTCATACGTCTAACGCGTTGCGGTGCTCTAATGTGAACTATGTTTACAACGATGCGAAGAAGACCGCCTTGCCAGCACTACTCGACTGCCGGAGGCCAGGATCCACCGGGAAGAAGCGAACGCGCGGTTCCAGCGCTGCGTTGCGATGCTAATGTTAGAATTGTAAATAATGCAGCAGTTATTAAATTAAGTGCCCTTGGTACGGTGCGGTGCGGTGCGATGAGGCGGTGGTTGTGGAGGATACTACATCTATTTTGATATCGTTCAGAGGCACTCTTTACGATATTGACATTCCGGAACGGGAAGGGAGTTCAGAGAAAATTATGTTCGCATACGCCAAGGACCTGGTTTATGATTATGGTAGGAAAAAAATGCGGTAATTGGAGGTATTTGCTATTCTAGTTGTGTAAATTTGATTGACTTGGAGTGGCTCCCTGTAGACTGTGTAGAACATTAGAATTCAATTTTACAACCACCGAAGGTGGTCTGCTGTATAATTTGGTCAAATTACGATAGTTCAAAGAAGATACTTTGCGTTTGTAACGTTTGATGATAGTATTTTTTCTAATTGTCTATTTGTATGAAATTGTGTTACTGCTGAAATTGATTATAGCTAACTTGTCGAGTAGTTTACAGTACAGCAAAAACCTGTTTTAAGACTCGGTCGCGACAAAATCTGGACAAATTAAATATGGAATAAAACTAATTTGCTGTTAGTTCAATCTAAGATGCATTTTTTATTCTTTTCATTGTGCCTTCTTGAAACTAATACTTAATTAGGTTGTATGAAGAAACTTTTGAGTTTCCTTATATGTAACCGATTCAACTACTTTTGTCAGTTTTTCGGAATTTTTCTCTGGTTGTAGATTGTAGTTTATATTGAGACAGTTCTGTTTTCACCGCTCGATAGGTCGCAACTTCAGACAGTAAGGTGGATTTACCTCTTTCGATACAACAAGAACTTCAATTGTTTATACCATTCGAAAACTTCTTTGGCGTCGTGACAAGATGCCAAATCAAACCAAAGTTGCGAGAGAGCGTCAAGGCTGCATAGCAATGATAAAAATAGCTTCTTCACGGTATTTTTTTGTTGTTCACCTTGCAGTTCCAGTTCAGGAACTGCAGGGTATTATGTGCAAAAATAAGAGAAAATATGTGCACAAACTTCTCTTAGAGATGGCAGAACCGATTTTAACAAACTTAGGCACAAATGAAAGGTCTTGTAGTCCCATACAAAGTTCTTGAATTTTAATTAAATCCGAGTTCCGGTTCCGGAATCACACGATGATTAGTGAAACAATACATTTTCAA
This sequence comes from Malaya genurostris, assembly GCF_030247185.1. NCBI lineage: Eukaryota > Metazoa > Arthropoda > Insecta > Diptera > Culicidae > Malaya > Malaya genurostris. Next base: position 63,672,250 of record NC_080570.1, on the reverse strand, counting down.
ACTAGGCGTGGTAGATTTTTACACACTAAAGTTCAAATTTACGATCTCATGGTCTCATACAAAACTCGTGAGTTCAAGCCCGCATGCAGGAATCATTCAAGGAGGGGGGGGAGGAGGGGGTTAGTGGTTCAATGGAGGGTTCAAGATAGAGTTCAAGGAGGGGTCAAAAGAAGGGGTAGCTTCAACGGGGGTGGGGATTCAAGGGAGGGAGGAGAGATTCGAAAGGTGGGAAGGTGCAAAAATTTAAAAGGAAAGTCAATTTATTTGATAAAAATTTCATACCGTCGATCAAAGCTGGAGTACAAACTATTCCAATTGATAGTCATTGTCAGTAGAAGGCCAAATAAACAAACTCCGACTGCCCTGGTTCCCTGTTTTCGTTTCCAGAAGCACCGGAAATGTATGGGCACATTTTTCGAAAATGGCTTGACCGATTTCCACAAACCTAGGTTCAAAAGAATTTCTAAACAAATCTCAACATTATTCCTATCGTTAGTCAATTTAAGTAGAAGGCTTTCGATTCGAGAGCACCGGAAATATTGGAACTGTTTGATTTTGTAGGTCGTACTAGCTGATGCAGAAACAAAGCTTTTTGTTTTATTTTTTTCTCAGGAAGCAAAGAAAACTATATCGAAGAATACTACATTATTTTATGTGAGAATGTAAGTGATATGAGAAAGGCATCATTACATCACTAGGGAGATTAAAACAGGGGTTTTTATGCACATTTTAACACTTTATTTCAGACCTGGAAGCTAGATCTCGATTAAATACTATGTGACTTTGGGACTTTTCATATGAATTTACGTTCATAGATTCACTAAATTAGCGGCATCAGGCAAACGAGAAATTTATGTGCACTTTTCTAAATTTCATCGCACATGTTATCACGTTACTTCGGAACCGGGAGTCGGATCTAAACAAACTTTAATCGCTGCCTATGGAACTATAAGAATGTTGGTTTTTATAGCTACGATTATTGAAATCAGTTGAGCGGTCTATGAGAGAATTTAAGACTGTTCCAGAAAGTATGGACGCATTTTTATTTCGCTGTAAATAATTTACAAGTGTTAGATGTTCAAATTTTATTCGATATACTGATAATATTAGACTACAACAAGAGAATATTATTCTCAACATTTGCTACTTAGCCATTGTAGACTAGTTGGCACACCTTCTTGCGAACGTTGCGGCATTTTTTCCAATCTTTTTCGAACTGTTGAATGGTTTCGGCTGCCGAGACATGTTCCCTAAGATGTGCCTTCGTTAATGCCCAAAATTCCTCAATTGGTCGACGTTGTGGGCAATTTGGTGGATTCATGTCGTTCGGGACGAAAGCGACATTTTTGGTAGTATACCATTCTACTGTTGATTTCAAGTAGTGGCAAGAAGCAAGATCTGGCCAGAAGATAATCATGGGTAGAAGTCGTTTTTGTGAACATTCCTTGATGTATATTTCGCTGTTCATTGAAGCAGTGGTGATGAAGGGTTTCGAAATCTTACCGCAGCTGCAAATTGCTTGCCAGACCATAGCTTTCTTACCAATTTTTTCGACTTCAATCGATGTTTCGGACTGGTTTAACACTTGCCCTTCTCGCACCGTATAATATTGTGGTCCCGGCAAGGATTTGTAATCGAGTTTCACGTAGGTTTCGTCGTCCATGATTATACAGTTCAAATTTTCAGCAAGAGGCGTATTGTACAGCTTTCGAACCCTCGGCCTGATCGATGCTTCTCGTTTCGGACTACGTTTTGGTTGTTTCTGCTTCAAAGATTCAAACGTTCTTTAGCACGAAGAACATTTGATTTCGAAGTGCCCACTTTTATGGCAACATCCCAAACTGAAACCTTCTTCTTTTGCTCGAACGCCTTCAGTATACGTTTATCCAACTAAGGGTTAGCAGGACCTTTTTTTCGACACGTTTTCGGTTTATCCTCAAAGGTGTTATCCTCACCGAACTTCCTGATTGCATTTCTCACGGCTTTTTCACTTACTCCTTCCATTTTTGCTATCTTTCTCAGTGACAGTCCGCGTTCTGTGCACCATTTGTACAGAATTTTTAAGCAGGACATGAGACAATGAGAGTTTTCATTTGATCATTCTAAGCTCATGAACATCGGTGATTTTGTGGTCTCTGAGAAAACCAAGAGTCTTGTTTTTCATTTTTCAGATTTAGCGCGGAATTTTCCCCGTTACTCCGGAACCGGAAGTTGGATCCGGATAAAATTCAAAAGCAGACAATGGGACCACGAGACCTTTAATTTGAATCTAATCGAAATCGTTTTACCTATCTCCGAAAATGGCGAGTGTACATTTGCGTTACATACAGACGCACTTATACATTTATATGTGTGTGAGATATTTGCTGATCTCGACGAACTGACAAAGTTTCAATCGATTGCATAACTTTTCTTTATAAATAATGCAAAAACCTTTCTGCTGAATTCCGAATGTTGTGAAACGAATACCGCCGCGTAATAGTGCTAGCACTTTTGTACCTCTCGCTTCCCATTCAGAACACAACTGGAGGCCATTTTATTCAAAGGAAGCAGATTTTTAGCTGCTACGTACACCACGGGGTCCAATCCCTCCCACTCCGGTTATCCAGCGAGCATAAGCATCCCGGCCGACGATCGATACACCGTCTTCAGCACGTACCGCCAATCCTCGGAAGGCCGGAGAGTTGATAATTTATTCCGTGTGCAAATCCGGAACCCGACTTTCCTACTTATGTAGTTTGCATTCTGAAGAGCACAGGAACACGATAAGAAGGTTGGTATTGATTATGCTGTCGATGTCGATTTGAAGCTGTCATCGAATGCGGAGTTGCGAGACTTACTGGGGCTACAAGCGAGCTATTTTGCATCAGCAACGCGACAACAACTTGTTTCCGCTTTCCCCCCGGTGCTCCACAAACTGGCACTGACTAATAACTGAACTGACCAAGCCCCCCACCTCCTCCCCACGGTAGGAAACCACTTCAAGTGGGATCCCCAAACACGGCATGGCACACGGTGACTCATTTGAAATTCATGAAAATGTTTGTCCCTTTCGATTGCAGAAGCTTTTGTTTTTTGAGGCCGCCCCACCACGCCACCACGGTGCTGTTCCTGTTGAATGTTTTGCATACCGAGACAGCCGTGAAGAAACCGGGTCTTTCTTTTGGCAGGTAAGGCTTCGGGATTGTGTTCCGGGTGAATTAAATTGTCTCCGGTTTCGCCCCATTTTAAAGTATCGACTTGCCGGTGGAAGACGGGAGTGTGACGACTCGGTATGCGAGTGATTCAGGTTAGTAAACTGTCTGAAAATTTTGCTAGGTTGTATCCAGAATTTAATGCATTGGAAATTTTCCGGGCAAATTATCGGCAGATTGCGGTGAAGAATTTTGCTTTGACATTGTTTAAATGGAGAAGCAATTAACATGTTTGCGTAACACAAAGAAGCAAATGACATTTACTTTTTTTGTTGTCATGATGTTCGGTTCCAGATTCCGCACGCTACGGAAGAGTCAACGGACTATAACGGAGCTCAATTATGCAATTGTACTAAGTAGTTTCATATCCGGATGATAAGGTATTTGCAGTGCATAGCTAAATATCGTATAGGACATTGGTGTAGTCAGTTCTCGATTTTATCAACAATAAGAATCGATCCTGATGAGGGATGAAGTTGTGGCTAAAATCGATATTAATGTTCCCTAAAATGATGATTTGTGTAGTCTTCAGAAGCCTTAGTAGCAGTCCCAACAGTCACACTGAAGGTAAATTTTTGTGAAAACTTTATCCAGAACTATGCAACTGGTCCTTATAATCTGACAAAAAAGCAGTCAAATCTACCCAAATCCTGCGATTTTATATCTCCTAAGTTGCACATAGATTGAGTGTCGCATTTCACGCAAATTTACAATCAAGAACATGTAACTCATTTGAAAAAAATCTCACTGGAAATTCATGAAATTAAAAAAAAAACTTGTTTTAATCCACCTAGTGGAGAAATGATGCCTTTCTCATATCAATCATACTGTGGTATTCTTCAAAATAATTTTCTTCGATTCTTGAAGGAATAACCGGAGTTCCTTTTTGCCTTTCTCATATAGAAAGGCTATGCAATCACTGTGAAAATCGACTTTTTAACGGAGGCCCGGAGGGCCGAATGTCATATACCATTCGACTCAGCTCGACGAACTGAGCAAATGTGTGTGTGTGTGTATGTGTGTGTGTGTGTATGTAACAAAAATATGCACTCACTTTTCTCAGAGATGGCCAAACCGATTTTCACAAACGAAGATTCAAATGAAAGGTCTCATAGTCCCATAGCCTGCTATTGAATTTCATTCCGATCCGACTTCCGGTTCCGGAGATATAGGATGATATGTACCAAAAAAGTGAAAAAAATATGCACTCACTTTTTTCAGAGATGGCTGAACCGATTTTCACAAACTAAGATTCAAATAAAAGGTATTATGGTCCCATAGCTTGCTATTGAATTTCGTTTGAATGTGACTTCCGGTTCCGGAAGTCATATGATAATATGTGAAAATTTGAGAAAAAGTTTACACTCAATTATCTCTGGAACAACTCAACCGATTTTCGCAAACTTAGATTCAAATGAAAGGTCTTATAATATCCTAAAAAATTGTGAAACATTTTATCTGGATCCGACTTCCGGTTCCGGAACTAAAGCGTGATAAGTGGAAAATTACCAATTTTATTAGTATTTTTCCACGAACGATGGTTAAAAACAGCTACAAATCCCATAAAACTGTCTGATAAATTCTTCTAGTTTGCAGAGCTTGTTAGTTTGTGGGCATAAAAACTTAATTCGGCACTACTGGTTCCCTCTTTTCCTGTTCCGAGAGCACCGAAAGTGGAGAAGAAAAACTCCTAAAACTAAATTCACTTCGATTTCTCTGCGATGCTTGAACCGATTTTCACAAATCTTGATTTGAATTGAAGTTCATACTGTCTTTAAACCTACTGTGAAATTTCATCCGGATCCGACTTCCGGTTCCGCAGTTACAGGGCGATGAGTGTCAAAGTTTTCAAATCGTCATATAGAGTGACAATATGTACAACACCGAAAGAAGAAGAAAACACAAACCGAACAAGGCGTGCTTACGTACACGTTGTGTAGTGATGTCAATAATAATAATAACAATCCTACTACATGTTTCATGCTGCTGATTCATGCTGTTTAGCACGCAGTAGTAACAGAAACGCAGGTTCGTTTCGTTAGATTTAGTTTAATTGGTTTAAACGAAATAGAGCATGAGATAGTAAGTATAAGTTTAACTACGTTCAAAACTGTTCCAATTTGTAGGTCATATTTGTTGGTAGCAAACGAACCAACTTCGGCTATTACGTTCATCTGAATCCGGTTTCGGGAGAATTGGAAATTGTGATTAGAAACTGCAAAAAGGATCTCACTCACTTTTCTTGGAGATGGCCAAATAGATTTTCACAAACTTATAGGTTCAAAAGAAAAGTCTTACAGTTTCATACGGAATTCCTTAATTTGTTGTGGATACTACTTTCGGTTCCGGAACTACAGGTTAAACAGGGTTTATAGAGTTTGCGAGATTAGATCCGAACAAATTATCCTATTCCTATTCAATAAACAGTTGTTTTTGCGAATTTCACGGTTATATTCATGATGTAATGAGTAATATGAGAAAGGCATCATTACACCACTAGGTGGGTTAAAATAGGTTTTTTTTTGACCGTCTACTGATAATGACTACCAATTGGATCAGTTTTGATGTTGATTTAGATTTTTTGTTTCGCCCCTTCGAAGTGATGGTATAAAATCTCAAACATACTGCACCCTACAATTCCGGAACGGAGAGTCGGATCCGGATAAATTCAGGAACTCCGTATGGGACCACGGGACCTTTCATTTGAATCAAAGTTTGTGAAAATCGGTCAAACCATCGCTGAGAAAAGTGAGTGAGATCTATTTGGAAAAATATGACCACTATTTCCGGTGCCTCCGAAATCGGAAACCGGGAACCATAAAATCTGGAATCAGTTTTTTTGGCCGTCTACTGATAATGACTATCGAATGGAGTAGTTTTGAGACCAGTTTAGATAACTTTCAAGGGTTTGTTTCGCTCATTTAAGTGACGGTATACATTTTTTACCACACTTTACCCTATTATACCAAAATCGGAAATCGGATCCAGAAAAAATCCAGCTTCCGGAATCTGGAACGAAAATCCGGTATATTCAAAATCTGTCCGATTTAAGAATTATACTACTATTTGTATGTATTTGATTGAATTTTCCGCATCATGTATAAAAACACGTCAAGGGAAATGCAATTTTTATACCTATTTGTCTGTAATTCCGGAACCGGAAGCAGTATCCCGATGAAATTGGTTAGGATTATTTATACCTACGCTAGTGAGAATTGGATGAGCGGTCTCCGAGAAAATCGACTGCACGTTTTTAGCTCATTTTGCACATTTTACCCCGTAACTCCCGAACCGGAGGTCGGATCCAGTTGAAATAAATAAAATGCCAACCTATGGGACTTTAAGGCCCTCAATTTAAACTTTAGTTGAAGAAAATCGGTTCAGCGGTCTCTGAGAAAACCGAGTGTACTTTTTAATCCTTTTTTTGCACATTTTACCGCGTTACTCCCGAACCGGAAATCCGATCCGGGTAAAATTCAATAGCACCCTATGGGACCAAGAGATTTTTTATTTGAATCTAATACCGTTTTCGTTTTTAAACCTAGACGCGGGCTACTCTGACTCCGAGTAAAACGAACACGTGGTACGCGCCCTAAACAACAACTCATGAAAAAAAGATAAAATAAACAAACTCGGCTGGATGCGTGGTGCGACCCGAGAAAATTTTCAGAGCGAAACTATGCGATTGGAGTCCGATCTAGAGCGACCTCAGGTTGCTAAAATAAACATATCAAACGTTGTTTGGGCGACTCTGGGTCAGCTTTCGGGCTGCTCTGATCAATAAACGAAAACGGTATAAGTTTGTGAAAATCGGTCCAGTCATCTCCGAGAAAATCGATTGCACATTTTTGTTACATACACACATACAGACACACACAGACATTTACTCAGTTCGTCGAGCTGAGTCGAATGGTATATGACATTCGGCCCTACGGGCCTCGATTAAAATGTAGGTTTTCACAGTGATTGCATAACCTTTCTATGTGTGAATGACAAAAGCGAAAATCGGTAGCGACTATGACTTGAACCGAGATGCATTGGAGCACAACATTTATCCGATATCGACACACAGAAACATATACACGAGAACTTCAATTTACGCGTTTTATTTGAAATAACGCAATTTCGATTCAATTTTTTCCATAATGAAGGAGACTTATTTGTACATATACAATACCCAACACACTTCTGTGAACTGTGTATTATGAAATGTACATTACGGAATTGTTTGGTTTTATAGAATATAGGATATCCAAGAATTCTATGGAAAAAAGAAAAAAAGAAACGCGTGACTGGTGTCTTTTGCATGACTTTTAAGTGTGGTATGTACTCGTAGTACTATATTCAGCAAATTGACATACTGTGATGTTGTCTGTGGAAGCTCTTGCCAACCAATCCAAAACCTACTTGGAATATAGGCCTTAAGGGCTGAGGCCAGTAGGTCGCGTAAAACCACGTGGCTTGCTGTGCGTATTACATTTCTCTCCATGCTCTCTCGCCAATGTGCAAAATGACTCTCGATGTGGCCGAGTTGCCATGAAAGTTTTGATATTTTCGGTTACAAGTTTGACTACGTCACCTAAAATCCAAGAAAGCTACCGCTTGTTTGGCAGCCTTTTTGAGTCGATTTTATTTCTCTTTTATGTTTCGTTACGTTGCCAGGGAACTAAAATGGCGCCGCCAAAGAAATCGACTTACATTCACAAAAATAACTTTCATTTCATTTTTATCGCGACAACATACTTGTTTTTATGCACTGATTGCATCTAAATTGAATTATCTACACATTTTCAGGATAGATTTTTGATCCATGCTTTTGAAGGCGAGATATTCAATGAACAAGTTGAAAGACGGCGTTTTCAGCTATGCAATTCTTTCTCAGAAAAAAGACTTTCCCAACCGCTAAAGACAATGAATCATTCTGAAATTTTCACAGATTCTAAGAGAATTCTAAGAGATTGTCAGTTGGGTTTTTTGATATTCGTCACCGTTTCTGAGAAAATCAGATTTGAAGCGTGAAAATAGCCCTCTAAAACGCCCTAAACACATTGGCCTCAGCCCTTAAGGTCTACCAACGTAACCGATGGTAGACCGATGAGTTTCTTTTTTGTGGTCCATACTCATGGTATCACATTCAATCAGTCGGATCGTTGTGATTTGTTGTGAGGAAGTGCTTCGTCATCCAAAAACTACCTGTAGTTTAGGCGTTAAGATCTACCAGCGTAACCAAGTGAACCAACAAGATACTTGTACACAGGCCATGCTTGTGATACCACATGCAAATCATTAACTTATTGTGAATGTTTAGGTCATCCAAAAACTACATGGAGTTCAGGTCTTAAGATCTACCAGTAAAGGAAACTGCATTCATGAACTTAATCTCCTACGCCTTGTGATTCACTGAAGTCCTTTGATGACTGAAAATATTCCTGAAACAGATAAGAATAGACAAGTAAGCAATATCTAACTCAATGACTGTGAGCAGTATTGAAAAATGATAGGCAGCGGATTACTCGTGCAGATCACAATACCTGTTTTCACTTAAGTTCTTGGACGACTGAGACTAGACTAGAAAAGCAGTATGTAGCTCCACGACTACGAACAGCATTGACAAGTTATTCTTAAGCTGCTAATTGCTCGTGTGGATCTTATGACTTGTTTTTTCGCTGAAATTCTAGGACTACTGAGAACGTACCTGAGCGGGTCATTTAGCCGAAAGTCATTTCGCCGAAAGTCGTTTCACCGAAAGTCGTTTCGCCGAATGCCATTTCGCTGGAAGCCGTTTCGCGGTCTCTTGCATACAAACCTGTAACCGCCTCGTTTGCCCGGTCTACGCAAAGCTAGGTTTCTTTGCTTTAGTTAGGTCCGAACTAGCGGGAGCGAGGTCGGACAGCACACTAATCAAATCGATGTGACGAAGCCGCATTAGATATTTTTTCACTTAGTAAGATTGATTTTTGTTTTTAGAAGATTGATTTTTGTACTCTTGAATAAAGATTGATTCATAAATCTCAGAATGGAGTTCCCAAAGAAAACTTGTTGACTATTGGCCACTAAGCATTAAAGCAATTGCATAGGTGTATCTATCAAGAAAATGCATGTGGTATTTCCCGTTTACTAAGTGAAAAAATATTTAATGCGGCTTCGTCACATCGATTTGATTAGTGTGCTGTCCAACCTCGCTTCAATTTGTACAATTGTAGGTCAACAACGGACGTTAACGTATTATCATTCATTTGTATTTATTTTAAATCAATTCCAATTATAATATTAGGACAATTTCACGAATCGGCGAAATGTCATTCGTCGAAATGACCCTTTTGGCGAAATGACTTTCGGCGAAATGACTTTCGACGAAACGGCTTTCGGTGAAATGGTTTTCGGTGAAATGGTTTTCTGTGAAATGACCCTGATCCACCTGAAGCAGCCATAAAGAGACAAGTAAGCAATGTATGGTTCTAAAAATGTGAACAACACACAAAAAATAGACATTAGCCGTTGTAGTTCTTGTAGAATACGACAATATTCTAAGGGCATATTCAGGAGTGTTCTAGTTCTAGATGCATAATTTATGTCAGTTTTAAAATTTAAATCTAGAAATTATAACAAAATAAACTGGCAGCCACAGCACCGTTTTATCGGTGTTTCAAATATAGAAAAAATAGAACGGCAGCGTAAACCAGTTTTAAATTTGACAGTAGAACTGTTCGAAGAAATAAAACTAAAACGGCTTGCTGGGGATACGTTTGTTTCAGTTTCAGTTATATAATAGACCACCCATATGAATCTGGCAGCTGCTGAATTTGCTCTAAGAAGTTCTTGGATCTTGGAACATTTTTTACGGATTTCCGTAGTCTCAAAATATACTAAGATGATCCTAGATGCTTTTTCGTATGGACGTAGTTGGATTTTTTATGCTATTTTTACATAAAATCCGATGTAATTGAAAAAAACTGTTTTACGAAAAAACGTTGAAATAACACGATGTTTAATTTAATTTATGCATCCCCGACTTTGCACGTAAATTGAGATTCCAGTGTATCTGCATACTAGTGAAAGCAGATGTTTGTTTAAATCTTTTAAAGTGAGCTCAAATGCAACATAAAATCAACACGATTGAAATATTCTTTCATTTGTTACAATTGTGTACGGAATTGATCACGTGTAAAATACTTAAGGCTAGTTAGTGACAAAACCTGGATCATCCTGAATTCGTATATCTCGGTAAATACTTCATCAACGCATGAAACGTTTAGAAGACTGATGAAAGTATGTCTGTTCATCGTGTAGAATCAGTTTCTGAGTGATACTACAAGCTTTTAGATCGAAGATGGCGTCGAAGCAATGTGAAGCATGTGTGAAAAGCAATGAAAATCCGGGTTTCCTGTCAGTACTGTCCATAACGTTCTTAAATGTTTCGATACAAGTTTGGCAATAGCCAGGAAGACTGAGAGCGGAACAAAAACGGATCTCAGAAACCACCAGAAGGACCCAATATTGCAGAAGATATCAGATCTTTCGCTACGTAGTGTGGCTAAAAAAATAAAAATGTCCCAAACTTTCGTGCATACTTTCAAACACTGGTAAGGTATCGGGTCGTTCAAGGTGAAAACTGAAGAAGACGATAATGAACGATGAAACTTATGTGCTGGAAGACTTTAAGCAGATTCCCGGAATGTATTTTTGTACTGATACGCAACGGAACGGCGTAGAGAAGCAGTTCAGGGCGATGAAAAAGCCAAGTTTCCCAAAAAAACATTTGGTTTGTCAGGCAATTTGCAGCTGTGGTTGAGAAAGCCAAAGCTTCATCACTACTGGAAACAAGAAAACATACCGTGAAGAATGTCTAATGAAACGATTGTTACCATTCCTACGTAGTCATGACGCTCCTTCGCTATTCTGGACTGATTTGGCATCTTGTCACTACGCCAAAGATATTCTAGAATGGTATAAAACTGATGGATTCCATGTTGTAACGAAAGAGGCGAATCCACCTAACTGCCAGGAGTTGTACACTATAGGAAAAATTCGAAAATTTTGTACAAAAGCAGCCACATCGGTTGCAGAGAAGCGTGATGGCTGGAATAAACTCAAACGTTCGTAGTTTCTCCATGCAACCTAATTAAGTAACTGTAATTTGTTTAAACAATGACTTACAATGCACAATTAAATGAATGAGAAATGCATATTGGATTGAACTAAGAGCAAATTTATTTTATTCCAAATTTAATCTCTCCAGAATCCATTTGAGGTTGATCTTGAAACAAAAAAAGGTTTTTATTCCACATTTCCAATTAAATACCACTGCTAATTACTTGCAATCATTTAAAGCGATATTACTAGTACTCAAAAGTTTGGATTTCATCACCTCGGGCCGGAGCCAATATTCCCTTTTTGATCATCAAACTTCGAATCAGCCGTGCAGGACCTTGACTCGCCTCGTCTGCCTCTCTTTTTTCTATTATTATTTCCTTGAAGACCACAGACAATAGACCACAACTCATACTCGTCCGCCAACCGAGGAAAACTGCATCGAACCGGAAAGTAAATGATGCCGCTTCAGCCACGCTGCAAAGTCACTGGTTCCGCTTCCATTCCGCTACGAAGGAGTCGCCTTCAGCAGAATTTTTCTCCCTCGAGCAGTTACAACTCCTCCGGCGGACAGAATAGATCCGGTGCGGCTGGTTGTTCCGTGTACGGGAGGCATGGGGGAAAGGCAAAGTAAAAACACATTCGCCAGAAGCAGTACTGCGAAGGTATGGTGGTGGTATGCTACGTATGTCTCACCTCCGCCCCTCCCGGGAACCGAACTTGGCATGGAAGGAGTCCATCATACGACGGACAGGTGGGCGACGAAAGGCGAACCATTAAAAAGCATCAATATTAAATGAAATAATGTTTTCTCGAAGACCGGCCAGCATTGCTCGGTCGGGCGGTCGGTCGGAAGGAGACACAGAGACCTCGGACGAGTTTGCACAGAAGTTCCTTTACAATGAAAACCGACCGACCGGGTGAGCGAGCGACCGATGCCAGCTCACTCACTGATGGCAGTAGTCGGGGCCCCAACAAGGTTCCGTAAGCCGCCGCATCAGTGATCCCACAGGAACGGAGCCGGTGGAATTTATAGTTTTATGGAGTGCATGTATTATTTAAGGTTTATTACTGCCTCATTGTGGAGCGCCGGGTCAGCAGGCACCGTAAACATGAACCGGTGTAGCGGAAATTGACTGCAGGTCAAGTGCCGGGAAAGCGGGGGGACGGAGGGGGATGAGGAACAGTTTGCGGCTTGTGTATATGTGAAATTAATGCCGCAGATGCCAACGGAGAACCTTGAGGTTTTGTTGAAGTCAGGTAGATAACGTTCCGCGAAAGTGGTCCATATTCCAGTGGTTGGTTGCTTTGCACAGTGCTTGTCGAGACTGTCAGTAAATTGAGGTTGGAAAATGTTTTGCATCCGATGAAACGACGGTTGCTGCCAGCGCAAGAAGAAAACCATGCGTTCAAAGTGCGAGTTGAACCTTTCGATTTTTTCGTTTAAATGTAAACTTTCAAAGTTATTTTAAAAATATATTACTTCTTCGTGGAAAATTACCGATACAACTCTGGACCGATTTTACACCTATTTGCAATTTTCGGATGCGACGAAACTCTATAAACATTTTTTTCGCATTTCATCTTCGACTCATTAGTGTAAATACTGTCCCAGAAAGTATGGACGCACTTTGATTTCGCTGTAATTAATTCACAAGTGTTAGATATTCAAATTTTATTCGATATACTGATAATATTAGACTACAACAACAGAATATTATTTTCAACATTTGCTACTTGGCCATTGTAGACTAGCTGGCACACCTTCTTGCTAACGTTCCTCATTAAATTCCGTACAGACTTCTTGGCGACAAGTTTTGACACTTTTTCCAATCTTTTTCGAACTGTTGAATGGTTTCGGCTGCCGAGACATGTTTCCTAAGATGTGCCTTCGTTAATGCTCAAAATTCCTCAATTGGTCGATGTTGTGGGCAATTTGGTGGATTCTTGTCTTTTGGGACGAAAGTTACATTTTTGGTAGTATACCATTCTACCGTTGATTTCAAGTAGTGGCAAGAAGCCAGATCTGGCCAGAAGACAACAGGATCCTTGTGGCTTCACATCATGGGTAGAAGTCGTTTTTGTAAACATTCCTTGATGTATATTTCGCTGTTCGTTGAAGCAGTGGTGATGAAGGGTTTCGAAATCTTACCGCAGCTACAAATTGCTTGCCAGACCATAGCTTTCATACCAAATTTTTCGATTTCAATCGATGTCTCGGACTGGTTCAACACTTGCCCTTCTCGCACCGTATAATATTGTGGTCCCGACAAGGATTTGTAATCGAGTTTCACGTAGGTTTCGTCGTCCATGATTATGCAGTTCAAATTTCCAGCAAGAATCGTATTGTACAGCTTTCGAACCCTCGGACTGATCAATGCTTCTTGTTTCAGACTACGTTTTGGTTGTTTCTGCATCTTATAGGTTCGAAGATTCAAACGTTCTTTAGCATGAAGAACATTTGACTTCGAAGTGCCCACTTTTTTGGCCACATCTCGAACTGAAACCTCCTTCTTTTGGTCGAACGCCTTCAGTATACGTTTATCCAACTTAGGGTTGACAGGACCTTTTATTTCGACCCGTTTTCGGTTTATCCACAAAGGTGTTATCCTCACCGAACTTCCTGATTGCATTTCGCACGGCTTTTTCACTTACTCCTTCCATTTTTGCTATCTTTCTCAGTGACAGTCCGCATTCTGTGCACCATTTGTACACAATTTTTCGACGTTGTTCTGCTGAAAGTGCACGCATTTCGAAAGAAACCAATGAAAACGAATAAACAACTGCACAAGTGGTTAGAGAAGAGTGTAAACAACAGGACGCAGCCATGAAAATTGGCAGCGGTTTTTGGTTGCTTCCTTACTTTCTGGGACAGTCTTTATTAGCTGTCCAAATTGAACTACCACTGCTATCTACCATTTTATTGTTGAGCCGCAGGGCAGGCGCAAGGTTTCTTTATTTTATAATATTATTTCAAGGTGAAATATTCTTATTTATGATTTTTGACCACTAATTCTGGTACTTCCGGAACCGGGAACTATGAACAGATACAGCCGAGATCAGTTCGTTTGGTCAGCAACTAACATAAACCTCAATTTTATTTTGAGCCAAATTTAGAAGAATTGGTTCGTTTTCTTGTATCTTCGCTCTAAATGATAGTTTGAAATTTCAAACACGTTTCACCTTGTAATTCCGGAAACGGATCCAGAAAAAAGTCACTAGCAGCTTCTTGGACCGTAAGACTTTTCGTTTGAACTCAAGTTTGCGAAAATCGGTAGAGGCGTGTCTGAGAAAATGAAGTGAGTTCCGGTTTTAGAAACCGGGAACTAAGAATCGACATATTACACGCACAATTTATAAATTATATAAGCTTGTTCAAATGATTTCATTCGTTGTTTTGCGTTGCCCATATACATGACGATACTCGTGAAATTGCCGTGCTTTTCTTATCACACTGTAATTCTGGAACTGGAAGTCGTATCAAGATGAAATTCAATAGCGTTTTATAGAATTGTAAGACTTTTCATATGATTTGAGTTTGTAAAATGATGTCGTAAATCGGCCACAATTGCAGAAGTTTCTCTTTTCCTACTTTCAGTTATTCGAACTCTTGTTTGCGAAACTATCACTGGTTTCAGCAAAGTATTTTCATTTATTCTCAATTCTTCGAGATAATGTTTTTTTTTATCTGTTCTTTCGAGCATTTGAAAATAGGCTACTTTGAGAAACATATTTTATATCATGTTATTTCTCGTTGTTGATACTCTATAGATTGTGGTGAGCTCAAATCATACGCGATTCACATCTCTTATTCTCATTTGTTAGCGGTGCTTTGATGCGTGATTTGTTAGCGGTGCTTTCATTGGTGTTCAGCTTAAGATGTGTTTGTAGTCTTTTCTAATCCATACACCTCTTTTATAAACTTAAATTAAATTTGGTTTTCTAATGCATATTCTAATTCGTCCAGCTGGTGGTGAGCCCGATTTGTCCGCGTCTCTATGCAAATAAAAAATGGTTCTATAGATTTAAATTTTTTATTAAATGGTTGATTCATGAAGTTTATTTATGAAAAATTTTTGGTTTCAATAGAACGGCGCTACTTGCAACACAACCAATCGATGAGCTGAAATGGTGATGTGAATTGACCACCGATAAGCAGCGATTTGACGCTCAAAATTTGTCTTGGAATTGTTAAGATGAGAGAAGCTGCAAAACATGAAGTGTCACTATGAGACAAACTGAAGATCACTAAAATAGTGCGATAGTTTAATTATATGAATCGGTTCATTAGAAAATAAACCAAATAATCAAATATAAATTCAAATAAGCTAACTATCGTCCTCTTGTGTCATCATCATAGCTTTTCATTTAAGAACTAAATGACCGCCAATTAAGGGGCATCATGGTCAAAAGGTCATGTATGATCTTAAAAATAATATTCCAAAAGATGAAAAGCTGGAAAAATTTCTAGACGTCTTAATTTCGAGTATGAGATACGATCTTACAGCACCGAAAACTTTGAACGCGTTTATCTCAGAAGCACGTTTTTTGAGCTGGCCGGAAACATAAGTCAAGTAAATCTTGACCAATCGATTCGAGAAAATTTCCGAATATTATCGATAGTTAACAGATCGGCTGAAAAGTTCGTATCGTTTCTATGAGAGGGCGCCACTAGAATTAAATCCATACCATTTTCAGTTAGTACCAACCTTCAAAAGATACGTGTATAAATTTGAGAGCTGTCTGATTATTAGTTTGTGAGATATTGCATTTTGAGTGAAGCTACTTTTGTTATTGTGAAAAAAATGGAAAAAAAGGAATTTCGTGTGTTGATGAAACACTACTTTTTGATGAAAAAAAGTGCCGCCGATACCAAAAAATGGTTTGAGTGTTATCCAGACTTAGCACCGGGCGAAGCAACAATTCGTAAGTGGTTTGCAAAATTTCGTACTGGTCATATGAGCACCGGAGACGATGAACGCAGTGGACGTCCAAAAGAGGCTGTTACCGATGAAAACGTGAAAAAATCCACAAAATGATTTTCAATGACCATAAAGTGAAGTTGATCGAGATAGCTGACATCCTAAAGATATCAAAGGAACGTGTTGGACATATTATTCACGAATATTTGGATATGAGAAAGCTTTGTGCAAAATGGGTGCCGCGTGAGCTCACAATCACAATGTCACAAGTCGATGAAAACCATGCTGAAATCGAACGAATTGGGCTTCGAATTGCTCCCTCATCCACCGTATTCTCCAGATTTGGCCCTCAGTGACTTTTTCCTGTTCTCAGGCCTCAAGAGAATGCTCGCTGGTAAAAAAAATTAGAAGCAATGAAGAGGTAATCGCTGAAACTGAGGCCTATTTTGAGGCAAAGGACAAATCGTACTACAAAAATGGTATCGAAAAGTTGGAAGATCGCTATAATCGCTGTATCGCCTCTGATGGCAATTATGTTGAATAATAAAAACGAATTTTGGCAAAAAAATGTGTGTTTCTATTAAACGATACGAACTTTTCAGCCGAACTGTTATCTCCACAGAGGTTCGTAGCGATTTTTGAAAATTGTGAATATTTTTGTAATGAACAATTTTGTGATGAAAAAAATGCGGTTTTATTTTCAAAGGGCTGCCATTTTTTTGGATCCCAAAATAATTCCCCAAAAAAGTCCTGCTCTTTTTTTCTACAGTGGTGTAACCCCTTAATATAACTCCATATTTCTCTCTCAGTAACCGGTTGCTCAGAGATTGAGGAAAAAAACATAAGTTCAAAAACCAACATTTCGTTAGAAACTTATCAACTTAATATCAATTTGAATGAAACTTTATGGGCATGTAGATCTTGTGTCAAAAAAATACTTTGCATACTTTGTTTTTCCAAAATTTGTCCAGTCTTTGGAAAAGGACTAAACATTTTTAACCTATTTTGTTCCAAGAGCTATTGTCAAAAATGATATTTTCTACAAATAGTGATATACTAGTGATTTTCACAATATCAGTCATATTTTTTAGTAAAAAAAATCAATTTTAAAAATTTAAAACCAATTTTTAAGGAAACCCATTTTTGATTTTGAAAAAATTTTGTCCCAATACTAGTGATTATCTTCCCTACAAACCGTTCATACGTTGTAAGACAGGCACATTTAAGGGAAAAAAATTGTAATACATAAACTATTTCTTGTCCAAACTGAGTTTTTTTTATCCAGTGTTAACTTTAAACAACCACCAAAAATTTAAAAAAAAAAGAACATTAAACGAAAACATTGGCGTGTAGAAAAACATCTACTGCAACCAGTGTTGGTGATTGCGGAAAATTTGACAGAAGGTGCTCGATTTTTATCTATCTTGTATACAACATTTTCAATCCGGTAGAAGATGCTACAAGAATTCGAGTCTCTCAATGCATGAACCTCGAGAGATTTTTTCTAAATTTCATCGCTCCACTTCATACTCTGAGTATTTCATGGCCCTTAAAAAATTTCAGTTTGATAATGATCGCCGCTGTGTGGAATTTACCAAGAGAGAATCGCAAGTTGACAATTATCGCAGAAAATCGAATCGATGATTCGACTTGATGATTCTCATACTAGGTTGCAATATTTAAAAACCCTTGTGTGGAGCATTCACATACATTTTCATAGACACAACGTATACAAATGTTTTATGCACATAGTTAGAATAAGCGGCAATAGTAAACTGATTCTATCGCAATTATCCACTGCATGTATAGAATCGGATCGCGAAACGAGAATAAGCGACCGTTTGTTGCTTCAGAGAGCATCCCCACAGCAGCGTGCTAGCCGTTGATTCTCAGAAATTCGCTCTGGCACTGGTATCTATTCTATGTTAAATGTACCATGCCGGTTTTTTGTTGTTGCGATGATTTCCGTTTCTCTTTGATGGCACTGATTCAATCGTGGAAGAGTTGCGAGTGAGCGTTCTTTGATACGATAAAAGCCATCCTTGACTGCAACTATTGCTTTGATTTGTTCATTTCTGATTTGTTTCCGCTGAGATGAAGTGGACACCGCAAATCTTGATTTCTAAGAGATGTCCTCAAAAATACTCATTCACCACCTTATTTTTCATTATTTTTCCACGATAAAAATACTAAATGAATGATAGAAATAAAGTCACTCACTCGCTTTTTACTCAACAGATTTTCCCCATCCTAGTTTCAAATGAAATGTGTTAAACTGGCATTATAAATTCCTGAATATCATTCAGATTCGGTTCGGAATAAGGATACTTTTTTAACCCATCAACGAAACAAATTTCATAAATCTGTTCAGTAAATTCTTGTACGTTTCAGATCTTATTAATTGATATCCAAACTGGCAAGCTTCGGCAATGACGGTCCTCGGTTTCCGGTACTAATTTCGATTTTTCAGAAATGAATGAACAAACTTAGTAGCCTCATATAATCGTAGTTGTAGTTTCATACGTTTCTATTGAATTTCATTTGCATTTGACTTCCGGCTCTGGATTTACAGGATGAACAGTGCTCAAAATTTCGCACTGACATTTTGTGTGACGATACAAAAGACTGAAAAATATTATTAAACTTAGTTCAAAACAATTCCAATCGGTTGGCTAAACGAACCGACTTCCCTCCCGAAGAGACTAGCAACTTTGCTGGGTGTGTGTCACTGCTTAGTTGCACGAGTGACACCTCATTGAAACGTTTCATTTTTCGCTTAGGGTGTATGTCATTGCTCAACTGTAACGTTCCATTACTCTTTTGTAGTGCGTGTCTTTGCTGGGTGTCATTGCTATACTGCCAGCACGATAAATCAATAATGACAGTTTAGTTAAAACAACAATCGATTAAAGACTGTCCCAGAAAGTATGGACACAACCAAAAACCGCTGTCATTTCGCAATGGTTCAGAATCTGTCAATTTTTATGGCTGCGTCCTGTTGTTCACACTCTTATCTAACCACTTGTGCAGTTGTTTGTTCGTTTTCATTAGCTTGTTTCGAAATGCGTGGACTTTCAGCAGAACCACGTCGAAAAATGGTGTACAAATGGTGCACATAACGCGGACTGTCACTGAGAAAGATAGCAAAAATGGAAGGAGTAAGTGAAAAAGCTGTGCGAAATGCAATCAGGAAATTCGGTGAGGATAACACCTTTGAGGATAAACCGAAAACGGGTGGAAAAAAGGTCCTGCCAACCCTCAGTTGGATAAACGTATACTGAAGGCGTTCGAGCAAAAGAAGGAGGTTTCAGTTCGGGATGTGGCCAAAAAAGTGGGCACTTCGAAGTCAAATGTTCTTCGTGCTAAAGAACGTTTGAATCTTCGAACCTATAAGAAGCAGAAACAACCAAAACGTAGTCCGAAACAAGAAGCTTCGATCAGGCCGAGGGTTCGAAAGCTGTACAATACGATTCTTGCTGGAAATTTGAACTGCGTAATCAACGAAACCTACGTGAAACTCGATTACAAATCCTTGCCGGAACCGCAATATTATACGTTGCGAGAAGGGCAAGTGTTAAACCAGTCCGAGACATAGATTGAAGTCGCAAAATTTGGTAAGAAAGTTATGGTCTGGCAAGCAATTTGTAGTTGCGGTAAGATTTCGAAACCCTTCATCACAGCTGCTTCAATGAACAACGAAATATACATCAAGGAATGTTCACAAAAACGACTTCTACCCATGATTTGAAGCCACAAGGATCCTGTTGTCTTCTGGCTAGATCTTGCTTCTTGCCACTACTCGAAATCAACGATAGAATGGTATACTACCAAAAATGTAACTTTCGTCCCAAAAGACATGAATCCACCAAATTGCCCACAACTTCGACCAATTAAGGAATTTTGGGCATTAACGAAGGCACATATTCGGAAACATGTCTCGGCAGCCGAAACCATTCAACAGTTCGAAAAAGATTGGAAAAAAGTGTCAAAACTTGTCGCCAAGAAGTCTGTACGGAATTTAATGAGGAACGTTCGCAAGAAGGTGCGCCAGCTAGTCTACAATGGCTAAGTAGCAAATGTTGAGAATGATATTCTGTTGTTGTAGTCTAATATTATCAGTATAACGAATAAAATTTGAATATCTAACACTTGTGAATTATTTACAGCGAATTAAAAGTACGTCCATACATTCTGGGACAGTCTTTAGTTGTACCAAATTTTAACCAATCAAATTCAGAAAAACAACTAACATTTCAGTTGTTTTGCGGGCGCTACCTTTTGCGAGTTGTTCAAATTAGTTAATTCTTATTTTATTCTGAGTGTTGCGAGTGCTGACTCGCTCGATTAGTCTCGAATTAAAATTTTTTTTGATGTAACCAAATTTGAAATTTGTGTTTATGTCTCATTGATGACTTAACATGTTGTACTTGGCTTTCACTATTAGAAAACCGGAATGGAAGCGACATCGCTTAGTGAAAAAAACTGGAATGGAAGCGAAGCTTAGTGAAAAAGTATCAAATTAATATAGATCGCATTCGTCACAGAAGCCCATTACGGTTTCATTGCTTGAAATATATCTGATCAAAATCATTTTCAGCTTACTTTCAGCTCTCGAGACCAAAAAAAAAGAGGTTCCCATGAAATCCCATTAATCTCTCACCACTGACCACGACTGGAATCTAAACCACTTTCAACACCTCGCTCGGCACATCCCTCAAATTTGACACCTATAGCCCGCACCTCCCAGGCCAGGCCCCGCTCCGCTTAATACGGGTCTGACTCGGCCGGTCCACGATCACGATCACGACCACGACCGGACTGGAGTCATATTTTAATTGCCCCATTCATAAATCTTCCTCTGTCAACAACGTATACCGCGCATTTGACTGAGGTCTCCGTCATGCGCAAAGCCATCATAAATCTCACTCGTTATTAGTGAGGGGGTTTTCATCCAGAGTTTATAATCATCATTATCTTCATTATTTTCCGCACTAATTTCGGCGGTTCCTTACTTAGTTCGAGGTTATAAACCCGCTCGTAGCCGGTCACGTTCCGGGCAACGCAACCGAGTAGTGTGTCTAATCTGCCTTTTTTCTCTTTCATTTTCTTCTTTTTACAGATTACAGCGCCATCGTTTTGTGACGTTTTGGTTTGTGGTTTGCGCATGGAATCGAGTACGGTATGAAATGTCAACAGAGAGGAGACGGCGGCGCAGCAACACGATTGTAGGAAAAAGTTCGAAACACTCGGAAGAAACGAGATCAGTTAGCTCAATGATCAATGGTCGATCTAACGCGGCATGGGCACAGTGTAAAGCCTCGCGATGAGTGACCGCCGAGAGACAGTTTTCTGGTAATCGAACAATACATTTTCTGGCGTGAACTCTTATTGTACGTGTGGTGGTGAGCCAACGCAGCATGGCTGTCAGCAACATCGTGTGCGAATGGTTGCGGGCTCTCGGGCTCGGACAGTACGCCGAGAGCTTCCTGGATAACGGTTACGATGATCTGGAGATTTGCAAGCAGGTCGGCGATCCGGATCTGGACGCCATCGGGGTCCA
Source organism: Malaya genurostris (assembly GCF_030247185.1). Lineage (NCBI taxonomy): Eukaryota > Metazoa > Arthropoda > Insecta > Diptera > Culicidae > Malaya > Malaya genurostris. The sequence goes on along the minus strand of NC_080570.1, from coordinate 63,650,483 downwards.
GAATCCGCAGCATCGCAGCAAACTGCTGAAGAGTGTCCGGTTGCTGAGAGAAAAGGGTGCGGCTAGTGTGTACTTTCAGTTAAACGATCCCAAATCGTTGCTGTCAGACAACAGTGACAGCCTGGAGCGGGATAGCTCTCCGCTGATGTTGAACGAGCTGGAGGCGTTGCTACAGGATCAGCTGAAGGCGGATGGCGTCTGCCTGACGGCGCATCCATATTCGACACCGGTAAGTTTTGAATTCAATTGCGTGTTACATGTTTTGATACAGGCTAGCCGTTACGGCTGGTCAGTTTTGATTTTAGCTCCAGTAAACTTTTCGTATTCTTGTTGGGTCCAATAAAAACAAAAAAAAATCGTCTGAAGGTCATTCCATTGATTCTAAACATCAGCGCATGTGCCGTTCTCAAAGCAATTTTAACCCTCGAAGACCGAATTTTGCAGAAAAAGTAATTAAAGGAAACCCACCACAAGATACGAACAATAACTCATTCCTTAATATATTTAGCAACACTGCTGTTAGTGGAGTCGTAATATGATTTGCAGGGTTCTTAAGGTCGCGCGGATCTCGCGGTTTTCGCGGATTCCGCGATTTTCGCGGATTTGGCGCGGTTTCTGCTAAAATTTTGATGCTACGGCGCGGATTTCGCGCGAATTTCAAAGAACATCATTCCACAAAATTCTTTGCAAATTTTTGAAGCTTGTGAGTTTTATGAAACCCTAAAAAAATTAAGATGAGCGAACGTTTCAGCAATTGGTCGAGATGGCCGAATTTTCAGCATGATAAAACTAAAATTTACTAGAAGGCGGTTCTATCCAATGTTTTCTTCAGTGGACAAAATTTCGATTTTATTCATTTCGATCTCGAGTGATACAAGTTGCTATTCCAACATTTTGCACTCAAGGAAATTGATGTCAGATAGAAGATATCGTCTCAGTGATAATACATTCAATAATGCAAAGAAGGTAATAAATGGAATGGGATTTTTCAATAATATGGTAACAAATTTTGTGTATCGAAGCTGTTTGAAATTATAGTTCTGGATTTTATAACACATAGTTGCTCTGACTACATATCAGAGACTCAGATTGGATCCATGCCAAAGCTTTCAATTTCCCCTGCTGCTTTCGACGAAATCAATCATCACATAACGATCTCCAAGTTAAGTAGACTGGGATTAAACGGATCATTTTTTAATTGGCTTCGATCATATCTAACTGGTAATGAAATGATAGTCAAAGTAGAAGCCTGTACAACCTCACCATGTGATAGCACCCAGTCGACGCTGTTTTATTGATCAAATGTTATTATAGACGCTCGGGGAGGCATAACATAGGAACTTGTGAGGACTTAGTTATCTCACCATTTGACGACCTGTATTCAAATTCGACTATAATATGCCACAAACTGTTCTCGAACGCGCATCGCCTGTTAAGGACCTGGGTATTCTGGAAACCAAGGTAAATTTTAAAGAGCACATAGGGCTTTCAATTGTTACAATTTGACATTCTGTCTCATTAGATTTAGTTACTATAGAAGCACTAGATTTAAGGAAATGTATCATTTGGATGATTTTGATCTATTGATGCAAAAGTTGAGGAGGTTTTATGCCTGCTGGAGAACAAGTTTGACAGAAACTAATTTCAGTGGGCTTTTCCCTGATCCAAATAAAAGAATAAAAGATGAGGAGGAAAGAAAGACATTCAGAGTAAAATCTGACAACAGAAGAAGGCGCTATTATAATTGAAACTGAAATTAAAAAGAGTGAGTCAGATCATCCTGATGTGGTCTACCTTAAAATTCTTCTTACCAAGAAAGAAATATTTGTCGAGCGAAAAGATGTCGAAGATGTCGAAAAAACTATCTTCGGTGAAATCTTTTTAACTTCTTTCAAAATCACAATTGTTAGCATTTTTATTTGTACTGTAACATTATCCGTACATCATAGAGTATTAATTAAGGATCAAGAGTAAACCAAGTCATAGATTGATATATGCAGTGCAACGAGTTAAAATTAAAAAAGTTAAAATGACTTGCAAGATTGAGTTTCAAACAATCTTTTTTAACAATATTTTTTCTCAAATGAATGTTAAGCCTGACATTTTGAATGAAATATCAGTTTTGAACCATTTTTCTTCAACGTTTGATGGAAAATTGCTTACATTTTATGAATGTAGATTTTGCCAACTGTTTTTATTAGGGAATAAAAATAATTGGCAACACTGTTTCAAAGCAATTTTTCTCGAGCAGTTTTAAGAAAAACCGAAGAGTTCTAGACTAAGACACTTTTCTTGAATTGCAATTTTAAGCAAAATGAACTGATTGGTTTATTTTTCAACCATATGGAAGATTTATTGATTAAAATCAGGAAAAGAAGCGCCGGAATTTATTTTTACGCACATATTGTTGACATTACTCATACGCTTGCAAAAAATCTTTCTCCTTAACTAAGGGCATCGAAAAAGATGGAGAATAAAAATAAAATCGTTTTCATGGGGTTTCTCGAAGTGACGTGCTTTATGCGGACTTTTGTGTTCATAAAACAAACTTATACAGATTTTTAAATTAAATTTATGTGAATTTTCAAGTACTGCGTAAAGTATCACTCGCATAAAAATAGTTGTCTAATGCTTCACTCGAATATCGCGCGTTTTAGTTTTTGATTTCGCGCGGATTTCGCGCGTTTTGATTTTGAAATTTTTTGTAACAACCCTGAACAAATTGGTGTAAAGCTCTTTAGCTCGACTTTTTGTGATGAAATTTGGCTTGTTGTCGCGGTTGGGCACATGTTTCACTTCGTACGCCTTCAGTCCTTTCCTCTGCTTCACTTTTTGTACGTATGACTTCTCAACTTTGCGAGTTACATTACGCACAAAAAGATTGGGATTTTTCTCAATAACGGCTACCACCTTCTGGTCCAGTTGTCGGAAGCATAGTTTTTCAATTTGTTCTACTTTCAATCTTCCGATCCTCAGTAGTTTTGGTTTTTGGGCAAAGTAGCGTACCGATAAATTCGGATTTTTCCTGATTTCATGTCATTCCACTGAATGTAACAAATTTAAATCTTGTCCGAACAGATTGATAACTGAATAGCAATAGCTCTATGGAAATCCGATTCCCATGGGATAAGGAGCATCTATATTGATGGTGCGTGATCCGCGTAAGTACCTCCAAAATACCCCCCACTGGAGAAAAAACCAACAGATTCAGTGAATTATTTCAACAAACATGCATCTTCGCTGCTTTCATCGTTCAATGAAATTTCGCCACACCCACGCTGCCCGATTCCACGGATCATTTAATGTTTGCTTTTTCTCACCATAAACCCTTCGCCTGGCTAGCGCATGGATCGTCCGTTGGTTCTTTCTCATTGCGAATCCGCTTATACAAGTTCTAGTTCTTTTCCCTTCGGATGATGACCGGCAGCCCATAACATCCCTCACTTGGTGGTGGTGGCTGAATGCTGATGGTGGGTGGTGTTGGCGAAGGATGTCGTAAAACGACAAGCCATTGCAGTTCGTTTTAGCATTCTGTGGTGTGCAGAAAAAAGGCATTCTTTTGCCTCTTGCCGTTGAGTGAACGTGAAAGTGTATGCTCCTAAAAATCCCAACCAACCATGCGGTGGTGGGTAGATGCCTATGAGAATCCTGAAGATGGTGGTGGCAGCCGGTGCCGGTGGAGGATGGCGCTATATTATTTTCATAAATTTACTTTTATTTCGACTTTTATGTGGATATATTGAATCCTTTTTGCTCTCGAGCGAGTGAGAACGACAGCAGCCTGGATGTGATGTTGATGATACTGTATTCGGAGTAGTCCTAGTCGGGGAAAAACTTGCAAGTTTATTTCACGAGGATCCTTATTTTTATAAACTTTCCCGAACTGCTCCGGCGGGGTACGGCACGAGTGGTGTGAGTCTTCGACATGTTCTCGGGTCGGTTCGAGTTTGGCAAGTCGCTTTTGTCGGGCCGTAGACAGCATCGGAGCCTAATCTTGGCTGGTGCTAGAATCTTAACAAGATGAGGGAAATCCCCCGAAAGAGCGAAGGGAGTATTTCAAAGTTTAAACTCACCCAAAAAAAAGTTGCGGCTTTGCCTAGGGAAATTCGAGAACGGACATAAGGTTATGGGTCTTTAACTGCTATAAAATTGGAAAAGTTTTCGTCTACCCGAACGTGGCGAATCACGTGAGAAAGGATAAGAGTTCGCCATACGGCTGCCGACGAACCAAGTTTCTTGCGCTGAAGCTACGGTCATAATGTTTTTCGATTGGTGGCAGCACAACTTTTTGTTATTAATATGTTGAATTTGGCGAATGTTTTAGTAATGATTTGTTTGTATACAAAGCCAAATGGTTCAATAAAGCTCCCAAGTTAGTCATTTGACAAGACCTTAAAGGTGGCGAAACTTTCAATGGCCTTAGAACTCAATCATTCGGTTTACTATTTTGGGTAAGAAATGTTTCTCGGCTTTGAAAAGCACCCTTCAAAAATTCAAATATTCAATATTGTATCAAATAGAAAAGTGGCACAATGTTACGAATTTTTTTCAGAGTTATCATGCAACAAAATAAATTCAAATTTTCTGCATGATAAATAGCATCATTCGAACAACATTTTGTAATTTTATCGTGGAAAAATATTGAGAAATAAGTCCGTGAAGAGTTATTTTTGAGAACGCTTCTTAAAAATCATGATTTGCGGTGTCCACCGTATCTCAGCGCAGACTGATAAGAAGTCAACAAATTAAAGCAGCATAGGTAGAGTAGATGTTTTTTTCAGATCCCAACGTTTCTGTTTGATTTTTTTAATTTTTTTTAATTTTTGGTGGTTGTTCAAAGTGAAAACTAAGATTTTTCACGAAAAAATTCGCCATTTTGTAGCTGTAAAGCCTCCCCAAAGTAACGAACAAGGAAAAGGAAAACGTTGGGGTCTGGTTTTTTATATGAAAAAAATGTGTGCAAAATTTGAAAAAAATTGGTTCAGTAGTTTTTGAATGACGATGAACACGGACTTTCAAAACCTGCTTTCGAGAAAAACGCAACATTTTCACGAAATCATATTTTTTCTTTTGTATTCTTTTATAATGAAACAAAGGCCCATAACTTGCCGAGTTTTTCTGCGATAGGCTTGATATGAGAAAATACAAAGAAAATAATACATGATTTTTCAAAAGTGTTAGATATTGCCCGCCCCTAAATACTACTCGATCATTCGGGCTATTATTCGATTATACGACTAATCGATCAATATTACGACATCCCTATTTCAGTTTACTTTCATACCTCGCCCGAGACAGTCGACAAGGTATTGTATTAGAAATTAACAATGTTTGCTAGACGCCTTTCGGATTTCAATGCAACTTTCTTGATATGAAAAATTTGTCTCTAAAACTAACTTTGCATACTTTTTTTCCAATAAAAATTATATAGACTATCTTTTGAAAAGGAGCAAACTTTTTTTAATCGATTTTTTCACGTATTTTTTCTATATGGGTATTTTCGGAACGGGTTTGATGTGGAGACCTCAGAAAACGATGTTTGAGGTGGTTCTCAAATCCAAGATGGTGACTTCCGGTTTATTGATATTTCTTAAAAACCCATACAATAAAATTCAATTTGTAGGATTCAATTTACATTTTTTTTACCTTTCTTTATAAAAAAAAGGTAATTGCTAGAAAAATCGACTTTCGCACGGAACCACAGAGACCCATAGTGTTATCCATTCGATTCAGTTCGACGAGACCGGAAAATGTGTGTATGTGTGTGCACTTTTCAATGTTTTTTTTTAACCGTTGAATTTTCTCGCTGAACTATAGTTCTATACTATAGTTCGAAGATGAACACGGCTGTCACTTTCGGTTCCGGAGATATAATGGTATAAGTGACGTAAGCGACAAAACGCGTTGTTTCTTTACAGCTCAATTTTCGCAAAGATGGCTTAGTCGGTTTTAGAACACATCTAAGCTCGTTTGAAAGCGGCTATTGAATTGTGAATCAAATTTGAAAATCGGATGGTTGTCACTTGCGGTTGCGGAGATATAATCGTATAAGTGACGTAACCGATTAACCGCACATTTGGCTTCGGGTGAATTTTCTCGAAGATGACGAATTTTGATGAACTTAAGCTTATTCGAAAGACTAACAATGTTGTTTAAATTGTAAAGGGTTAAGATGAACGTTTCCGGTTCAAGAGATGTAATAACATATATGAGACGTACGAAAAATCCCAGGGCTTTTTAATGCTACTATTAGGTTATTTGGTAAACTCAGAATACCAATGACAGAGGACAAAATCTTATAAATGTTTCGATGAAACATTTTAAATGGCAAGAGAAAGGCATTATCACACCACTAGGTGGATTAAAAAGAGTTTTTTAATATTTTGCTGTAGAATTTGTAATTTTTTGCTTATATCCATTCAAATTATTTTGGTTTTCGATTAGAATTCTTTGGCCTTCTTCAAAATAAATATAAATCTTGATAAATTTTGTAGGTAAATCAATAAAGTATGTTAAGTGTCTTTTTGTGATAAAGCCTGTGTTCAGAAAGTTCCACTGAAATCTGAGAGGATACTGCCAACATTTGATCGAGTTGGTGTGAAATCTGTCAATATATGCTCTGAAGAATAAGACGGTTTCAAAATGAGTGAATCTAACGAACAAACAAAATCCTTTGATAGTGCGAAAAAATTGTAGGTCTTTGTAGGTTTCAAAAAATATCTGTTAATATTTTGTAAGCTGTTGATATGAAAAGATGAGGAGGTTTTATGCCTGCTGGAGAGAGAGAAAATACAACTGTAAATTTCAGCTCCAATGGGCTTTTCCCTGCTCCCAAATAAACAAATAAACAAATAAACAAATAAACAAATAAACAAATAAACAAATAAACAAATAAACAAATAAACAAATAAACAAATAAACAAATAAACAAATAAACAAATAAACAAATAAACAAATAAACAAATAAACAAATAAACAAATAAACAAATAAACAAATAAACAAATAAACAAATAAACAAATAAACAAATAAACAAATAAACAAATATACAAATAAACAAATAAACAAATAAACAAATAAACAAATAAACAAATAAACAAATAAACAAATAAACAAATAAACAAATAAACAAATAAACAAATAAACAAATAAACAAATAAACAAATAAACAAATAAACAAATAAACAAATAAACAAATAAACAAATAAACAAATAAACAAATAAACAAATAAACAAATAAACAAATAAACAAATAAACAAATAAACAAATAAACAAATAAACAAATAAACAAATAAACAAATAAACAAATAAACAAATAAACAAATAAACAAATAAACAAATAAACAAATAAACAAATAAACAAATAAACAAATAAACAAATAAACAAATAAACAAATAAACAAATAAACAAATAAACAAATAAACAAATAAGCAAATAAACAAATAAACAAATAAACAAATAAACAAATAAACAAATAAACAAATAAACAAATAAACAAATAAACAAATAAACAAATAAACAAATAAACAAATAAACAAATAAACAAATAAACAAATAAACAAATAAACAAATAAACAAATAAACAAATAAACAAATAAACAAATAAACAAATAAACAAATAAACAAATAAACAAATAAACAAATAAACAAATAAACAAATAAACAAATAAACAAATAAACAAATAAACAAATAAACAAATAAACAAATAAACAAATAAACAAATAAACAAATAAACAAATAAACCTTCTGTACACCAAGTTTTAATTTTGTTCAAAGAGCAAATTCATATCGAGCTCTGAGATGCGTATTTACTTCAATTGAATATAACGAATAATGCTTTGAACGTTGAATTCTCTAACTCAGAATTGCCCAAGAATTGACACCATTGTCTTGGGATTTAGTGTCTATGTGTACAACATAACTTGTTACATAATTACACATAAGCAATTCTTCCACATTGTAGTCATTTTGACTCGTGAATCCACTAGAAGATTATGATGCCGTACGGATGGATTCTTTCTGTTGAAAACGAGGAGGAATTTTTTTGCCCGGTATTTTGAATGGCGTTCGTTCATTACACATGCCCCTAAGGAAATCTATTTCTTATTATATGATTTTTGCTCAGGACACAAGGCTTCCATATAAATTATTGGTTACCTACGACAATCTGCTGGTCACATGTCAATATTGTCAATTAGCTGTTCATCAAGGTAAGCCATTCGAACAGACAAAAGAACAAAAGCACATCTACATTCAAGGACAACGATACTTCTTATACATCAGCCCCAATCAACTTCAGTAGTTCTTAAGGCCTTAAGCCATAAATTTTCGATGGCAGTTTTGAAAAATTTGCCAAAACCAAAAACATACAGACCTTTGAAAAGCTTTTATCTATCTGCAGGGCCAAAATGGCTGAAAAATTCGAAGGATTTTCCGAGTCTTATCAAAAATAGCTCTGAAAAATGATCTTTCACAATTATTGCACACATTCAAACTGAAGCAGATTTTCTTCAATTCATTGCAAAATTATGTGGATTATGTGGAAAACTTAGAAAACTTTACAAAACTAACATTATTCCGTATATAAACTAAATTAGCATCGTTGCGAAATAACTTGTATTTCATTTAGTACTTTTAGTTGCGAAATAATCATTTAGCATTTAGTCAAAATACAACGAAATCGGTTATAAGAAATTCCTTGATTTTTCATGAAAATCGTGGAAAGCTGTGTCTGAATTTAATTCTTGCAGTCAGAAAAAGGTTTATTCGAAAATTAAACATATAACGTGTTGTTAAACTGAAACAAACCGATCAGCACCATAATTATTTTTGTGATTACAACGCATTTTGGTGAACAAAGAGGTCGATTTCCAACCTCATCTAGTATCTAACATTTTCGTGTTTGGCAACACGGGAATGATTGTTTTCTGCAGTGAATCGAACTGCTACGGGTGCAGAATAGAATTGCATGTGTACTAAGCTGTTAGTTTTGTTCAATAGAATTTCTTATACTCTTTTTACATAACGAGTTACAGTTTCTTCAACAGTAAAACTGCGGTTATTTTCTACTTTGTTTTTTAAATTCTCAAGTGCTGGATATATAAAGCGATTGAGTTCCGTCGTCTAAGTATCATTCACATGGTTTATTAGAAGATTTTCACATTCAAAAGAATTGTATTTGGACCTTGAGCAATGAACTCAATAACTCGCAGCTTCGAGACCATAGCTTGGATCTTGGATAACATCAAGGGCAACAGAAGGGACACGTATGCTTTTCGTTTCATTCTAAGTTAGCGGAAATCGGTTTATCCAACAGACAAAGTTATTGAAATTTCAAATAATTCGCACCGAACTTTCATCTTTTGATAGGTTCATTGTACGTTTTCAATTCGTCTCAAACGATTGGCATATTCCCAGCACAAAACAAATCTTCTTTCCTAAACATCTCCCCGATAAGGTTGATCGTAATCCTACCTGCGATAGGATGACGAAGAAATGTGCATCGTCTCTGATTTACGATTATTATGCTCCAAAGTACCCACAAAATTTCGAGCCATTGGAACATTTGGACCGAGTTATATATTTTTGGGAGCTGGAAGCGAAGACTCATGTAAGTGTATTTTTATTATTCGCTATCATTACTACACAGTAGTGTAGACCTGGCCCCCTCAGTCGGGTTGCTCGGTGCTGGTAGTTTCCGATGTTTATGGAGCTTGAAACTGGCGGAAAAAATGGCAAGCAGTCACCGGACCCAGAAGGTGGAGGGAGAGGGAAAATGTTTCGGTAGAATGGGCGACGGGAGCGAAAAGATCGGCACGACTGTTGCCGTAAATAACAATTTTTATTGTCGCAAACGATGGCCCCGTGCGAGAACAAGTGCCATCCGATACGGAGTTCACGAGAAATCGGCTCCTTTCGGGAGTAGTTCAACGGAAATATTGAAGCACCATTCATTTCGGTCCGTTTTGGTGAACTATGTCACAGCGCACAGGAGAAGAAAGTAAGGTACCGGTTGCCTGGACTCGCAACAGCAATTTGTAACGTTTCTTAACGCAGTGGTTCCGGGCTGTCATACCGTTATGTGGAGATACTAAAATATCGTTTAGGGATTTTGGTGTAGAGTTACGTCGTGTATTTGTTTTTGAATTCGCAATGAACTGGTACTAGAAGATAAATAAGGTATGACGGATGATACGTTCTGAATTGAACGTGGAGGTTTGAAAGAGAAATATGTTGACTATAAACGGTATTTTAATCCTACGCAATTCTATAATCAACCAGTTAAGCTTGACTATAATTATAGAGCATACTAGAAGATATCTTGCAAACATTTGCATTCAAAAATTATAATTATATTCATCAGGTTTCGATTCAGTTTTATACTACAGATTTTGTCTAACACTAATTTTCCCTCCCATGGTTGGTGGGCTTGATGGTATTGCAATCATTATCAGATACAACCAATTACAATTTATTATAAATATGTGTTACAGCTTTTAGCTACATTATTGAATCCAATGAGTGAGATATGGAACGACTTGATTAAGAAGTTAACTGCGTTACACTCCAACATCCGGGGTTGGACGGCCGGTAGGGCTTAACTGAGCTCTGTTTTATGTTTCATGTTCATACTACCGGCCCTTATTACCAGTATGAAGTGGAAATTAAGTGAAGTGAACGTATCCCAATTGGGTTTCACATGATGACAGCAGATGAACGGTAAATCAAGTTTATCTTTGACGTTTATTGGTGGTTTGTGTACCATGGAATACTGTGGAATGAGATAAAATATTGTGAAATAGAATAAAATAATAAAGACTGAACATATGATCAAACCATTGATAGCTGCCAAACGATGTTCATCCAGTTTATTTTGTGAGGCCACCGTTTCAGCTCTGGACTAACGATCGACCAATAATTGAGATAAAAATGGGGTAACGGTACTCCTTTTATCTCACCTCCATTAGTCATCTCATTTACGAAAACCATTTGTTATAGTGAGATTTGTTGTCTTTGTTCGATGGATCGACTTCAAGAGTAAGATAAAAATAGGAACAGTCGCTTCAAGTTTTCGCGTCGCAGTATTGAACAATTTTCAAACTAATTTTTCTGAGGTCTAGTAATCTGCAAATGACATGGTACACTCTGCTAATGAGCAGTGGTGGTAAATTGCGAACCGAACGCCGATGCTTCTGCAAATTTACTCAAAAATGTTAGCCGAGCGTAAGCATGCGATAGGTTCGAAAACTATTCCCTCGGTTAATGCGAAGGTGTTCTGTGCTCGGTGTTTGGCGAAGCAATCTGATTCGAACCATTCGGTTGGCGGACCATCGGCGAGGGCCGAGTAAACTGCGTTCGATACGATGGTTTGTTGATTTCAATTCTCGCATCCTGGTTTTGAAATTATCAATGTACACGTGATCAGCACAAAAAAAAATGTTTTGTTCGATTGATAAATCGATCAATAGCAATTCAAATGGTATTATTTTGGATATTAAGTTTTGGATTTTTTACTAATTTTATGGTTTTGGTTATAGAATCTATAACAATAAGAATTGAATATTTTGGAAAATTTCAGCAATCGTAGAGTGGCTCAATATGAAAAGGGATTTTTTTACTCTTTAATTTATTTCATTTAATAGTGAATTAATATCAATTACAAATTGCTCATTTTTGAGAATGCCATAGGATGGTTCTATCTGTATAATTGTAAAGTTTTTGACTAATGTCAATTCGATCCTCTATTGATTGGTGAATTAATAGCAGTTCAAATAAGATGATTTTCATGATGATGATAAGAACATTTCCAGCGATCGTAGGGGGGTTTAATATAAAAATTTGAAAATATTTTGATTGATGGTATTTTAATGTTCAATAGATGAGCGAATTAGTAGCAGGTAGAATTGGATGATTTTGGACGTTTCTAGCGAGCGAGCGACGTTTGTTAGTTTTGGATATTCTCAGCGAGCGCTGGATGGCTTAATATAGAAATTGTAATTTTTAAACTATTTACAATTTCATGTCAACGGTAAAGCGGGAACCGAGCACCAATGCTTTATACATATTTGTTTAGAAATGTTTTCCTAGCAAAAATATGCAAAAGCTGTTCATTCGGTTTATGGTAAAGTTCGCTTGCTGTTCGGCGGAGCAATATGTATCAAACCATTCAGTTGGCAGACCATCGGCGAAGGTCAATTGAGCTCTATTCGATGCATAGTTTCATTATTTATGGTTCGATGAAATGCCTACCTACAGCATCAAAACTAAATTCTATTTCAGTTGATGAGCAAAGTAATAGCGCGTTAAAAATTACAATCAAAATCACAGGCACTTCGACGATTTGCATGTTTAAATCCGATGGTTCACCACCACTACTATTTATATATTAATCAATACAGCATCCGATTTGGAAAAATGGTTCACAATTTCTCATATAAAGCTGCCCTACCACCGAATAAAATGCTTAAAATTCTAATATTCCAATTGCTATCTATTAAACATTGAATTAGCAAAAGGTAAAGTATTCCCAAATTTTTGTATTAAGCCATTCCACGCCCACAAGATATGTATAAAATTATTCTATTCGAATTTAATTCATTCATCAATCAATAAAGCATCGGATCTGCAAATTCAAATACTAACATTTTTCAAATAGAACCACACTACGCTCGCTGTAAATAGGAAATCCTATTGGAACTGCTATTGATTCATCAATTAATAGGACATTGAATCGACATTAGTCAAAAATTTTCCAAACAGCATCACCCTACGCTCGTCGAAAATGTCCAAAATTATCAAATTTACATTACTCTTGATTCACTATTAAATGGAACATGAAATCAGCAAAAGTCTAAATATATGCAAATTTTCATATTGCACCACCCTACGCTCGATAAAAATGTAAAAAATTATTTCCAGAATCAACAGACCATCGAATTAGTCTAAGATACAATTTTTGTCGATTTTTCAAATAGAACAACCCTACGGTCACTGAAAATGTCTAAAATTGTTAAATTTTAATTGCTTTTGAATCAATATTTAATAAAACATCAAATTAGTAAAAATCAAAAAATTTACAAATTTTCATATTGCGCCACTCCCGCTCGCTGAAAATGTAGAAAATTATCCAATTCGAACTGCTATTTATTCACTAATCAATAGAGCATCGCAATGAGATTAGTCAAAAAATTTTCTATTTTCCATATACAGGCACCCTACGCTCGTTGTAAATGCCCAAAATTACTCAATTTTAATTGCTATTGACTCACCAATTTATTCAATATCGAATTTGCAAATGTTAAAACATTTTCAATTTATCATATTGAGCCACCCTACGTTCGCTGGAAATGTACAAAATTACCATACTCTGCTAAGCTACCCAAAAACTGAAACGTCCAGCCGCAGCTGACAAAGTTCGGTTCATCCGAAGTAACAGCCTATAGTACAAATCCATACTCGCGATGGTGGTTCGCTTTTTGGAACGAACACGTTTTGCGTGTTCGGAATCGATGCTTTACCACCACTGCTAATGAGATGACTGTTGGTACATTAACCCTAGTAAGAATTTATTAGAATAGAAATAGTAACTGAATATTACGATATTTGCTTGTGAAATACATGTGTGTATAAGTATATATGTATGCATGTGTGTATGTATATATGTATACATGTAAGTATTTACAAATAACATTACATAAAAAACTACAACTAAATCCATGAGACACAATCATGTGACACACATTATAACAAGAATTTTATAAAATCTGTTTGAATCGGCACTAAAAAAACAGTGATCAAGTGGGCACCATAGCCTAGGAACGTATGTGTGTTGATTTAAAATAGAAGCTCATAGAAGAAAATCTTATCAAGGGGGACGGATATAGCGTGATGGAATAGTCGATGCCCACCTGGGTTCGATTCCTAACCCCGCACATAGGGTCAGAAAGTTTTTCTGGTCCAAAGAGGCGAAGACCGACCTTCAAGTTAATGAAGATTTAAATGTGGCAACCCTGACCACTATACAAAATTAAACAAAGTACGCTGTGTGCTAGGCGGGTGCGTTTTCTTCTTCTTCTTCTTCTTCCGTACCAGCACGTACCGATGCGCACTTATTTTACATCATTTCGTATGACAGTTTGAAAGTTTTGATACTCATTGCCCTATAATTTCGGAACCGGAAGTTGGATCTGGATGAAATTGCACAGTATCTTTGAAGACACTGAGAGCTTTAATTTGAATCATGATTTGTGAAAATCGGTTTAGGTGTTGCTAAAAAATCGAAGTGAGTTCCGTTTTTGGAGCTTTTCTTTACTATTACCGGTGCGTTCGGAAGTGGAAACCGGGCACTAGTTGTCCCAAAGTAGATTTATATATCCACCAACTATCAAGATCTGCCAATTAGATGAATTTACCAGTAAATTTTATAAAAATTTGCACCTCGTATCGCCATCGCTTGTGAAAAAATGCTCACAAAATTGAAAATTTTTACTAATCGCACTGTAAATTTTTACTAATCGCACTATAATGCTGGAAGAACAAAACACCCATATACCATTTGAATCAGTTCGTCGAGATCAGCAAATGCGTATGTGACAAATAATTTCACTCAATTTTTTACCTTATTTTCGAAGATGACTCAACCGTTTTCTACAAACTCAGATTCATATGAAAATTCGTATGCTCCTAAACAAGGTTCCTGAATTATGTTTGGATCCGACTTCTGGTTCCGGAACTACAGGATGATATGTGAAACGAAATTAAAATTGTGTAACTTATTTTCCTGGTAGATGGCTGAACCGATCTAAGATTCAAATGATATCTAAGAATCATCTAAGATTTGCTGATTTGAATAGTCGACAACCAAATAAACTTATTTCAGTTTTAGTGGTATTCAGTTTTCGATTCGGAAGGCACCCAACAATTTAACTCGTACTACGATTTCTCAAAGATGTCTATACTGATTTTTAAACATATTGAAACAAATGTAAACTAATCAGGTGAATTTGTCTGACTTCGGCTACACCGATTTTCGAATTCCGGCTCCAGTATCGAATCGTTTCTCAAAGCTCAATCGTTTTCTCAAATAAAGCCAAATCGAATTTCAGAAAAAAATTCAAATTAAAATAAACTTATAGTCCCACACAAAATTAATTAATTTTATTCAATGCTGACTTCCGATTCTGGAATTACAGGAGGATGAATTTTTAAAATTCAAACCGATATAGAAGATGATAATCCCGAAAAGCTTGAAAGTTGGACTCAAAACTATTGCAATTTATTCGTCATATGGCCATACGAATCGGTTGGGATTATGCTGGTTCCTGAATACCGGCTCTGGAAGTACCTTAAATTACCGTAAATTCTAAAGTGGAACTCACTTCGACATATCATGAAAAGTTTAATCGATTGTAACCTTTTCAGATAGAGTAATGATTAAAATGTCAAATTGCAGCTTAAAACGACGGTCATTAAAATAATGTCATGAAAACCGAAGAATATTCATGAAAAAAACACATGCGGATTGATAAAAAAAAGGTATCATCTCACTGATAGGTGGATTAAGCACGTTTTTGTATTCAAAACTACTTAAAGGAATTTTCAACGATAAGTATATATAATAACGCCAACGATAAGTATATATGTATAACGCTCAATCACTTTTTGAAATCTGCTATGTTTCAAATAGTACCACACACAGAGATTTTTTCATAAAAAGCTTTGGAAATTAATGTTTCATTCATGTTAACTTGAATATGTGTATTAGGCCGCTAAAT
This sequence comes from Malaya genurostris, assembly GCF_030247185.1. Taxonomy (NCBI): domain Eukaryota; kingdom Metazoa; phylum Arthropoda; class Insecta; order Diptera; family Culicidae; genus Malaya; species Malaya genurostris. Next base: position 63,634,708 of record NC_080570.1, on the reverse strand, counting down.
TTTAATTTTAAAGTTGTTATGAATTGAATTTTCTTCAGATTCAACTTCCGATTCAACTCTTTGGATCAGAAAAACTAAACAAAAAAAACTGGCATATAAATGAACACAAAAAAGATGGTCTCACACATACATTTCAAATTACCTTCTATGTCAAATGAATAAACAGAATCAGAAATATATTCAAACAATATTACGAGTTTGATTTTTATGCTCATTTGATAGAACGTTTTGCTGAGAATGTACAAATAGTTTATACGTCATTTTTCCAAAGTTTTGCATCTAATTAGAAAGCGATACCCATATGTAAAAGATCCTGCAGTTGAATTCGTGAACCTTACAGGCAGTGAAACTGTTAACTTCGAAGATACTCTGGAATCAGGGCTGGAAAAATCAAGGTAAAAAAATCAAGATGCTCGCTTGTGATCTTTCCCAATAAAGATCACTACTGATCTAATCCTTTTGAGATCAGTTGATCAGTGATCTTTGAATCACATCGATCTTCCGTCGCACATAATTGGTAGTGATTATGGGCTAATATTTCACTGAATCCTGTAAGATCAAATCACTGGACGATTCGATCACATATGAACAAGATCAGACATGAGTGCCGATTGATTTACGTTGAAAATCGTTGATACCGATGAGGGGTGTGAATATTAGTGACAACAGTAATAATACAGGATTTGTTGATAAGGAATATTAAAGGAGCAGGTACATCAATGACTTTCGTCATTTAATATGCACGAGGGTGCCCTAATTGGGGAAAATTGTCAATTTGTAACTTTCAGGAATGCTCCTTCATTATTATCAGAGTTGGGAAAAATACCGGTTTCGTTACGGCACCTGTTGTTTAATTCGTAGTAGAATTAATACTAGATGAAGGGAAATTATTGCTAGATGATAGGTTTATGATATTGATCATGTTAATTAAACAGTTTTCACTGCCCAATAGCAAGATGCAATGCAAAACTACCAAGCAAATATACCACAATATATATTGTGATTATAGCGACAAAAAACTTTGTTTTACTTTCAGCTGCAGGTTAATGTTGATGATGATGTTTATGCACTATTTAGATTAAACCTAATAAAACGCCATTTTACATGAATTTGATTTATAGAAGTGACAAGAGCGCAGCATTTGGTGCAGCGTTTTAATGGTGCGTTTGAATTAGCGTAGCAAAATCCTCCACTTCTGTTACTTCTGTGTATGATAATCAAGCTAAATAGGGTAATATTAATCAGCGGCAGAGCACGCTTTGTGATTTAACATGTTTTTCTTATCATTATAATTATGATTCATCGCAGCATGTGTGTTAGTATTATTAGCTTATTAATAGGCTCAAATGGCAATTTGTTCTGATAATCCACATCCGAAAAAATGAGTGGTAATGACTTTTGACGTTTACGTCGGATGTGGATTAACCAATATTAATAATTTTAGGCTCGTTTGAGAAAAAGATTTCGATGAAAGAGAAAGGTATTATCACACCACCAGGTGGATTAAAAATAGTCTTTTTTTCAATTATCTTATTGAACTTGTTCGACTCATAAGTGCAAAAGCAGAGTATGTTAAAACTCTGATAATACCACCTCGCGGTCATAATTTACCGTTAAGCAGACGTCAAAAACTTCACGCTTTAAAACACATTTTTTCTCCGAAGAGCAATGTCTTTTCTAATTCTGGACACTGTACTTCGGTACAACTTTTACTTTGGAAGTAAAATTTCACGTTTGGTTACTGGTTTATGTGGAACTGCTGGGTTGCGTGGCAGTTCAACATGAACTGCTTGGCAATGATGGGACAAAGTCGAAACGAAAACCGTAATTTCGTCTTATTTGCTCGTAAAACCTCGATTTTCCCAGAGATGGCTGAACCGATTTTCCCAAATTTAGATTCAAATAAAAGGTCTTAAGGCTTTATACAATTTTCTTGAATTTCATTTGGATACCACTTCCGGTTCCGGAATTGCAAGAAAATATGTGTAAACTAATTAAATAATGCGCACTCAATTTTCTCGGAAGTTTCTTAACCGATTTTCACAAATTAGGAAGCAAATAAAAATTCATAAAATTCTTTAAAAAAACGCGAAAAGTTCATCCAGATCCGACTTCCGGTTCCGGTATTACAGTGCGATTAGTAAACATTTTCAATTCCATGAGCATTTTTTCACAAGCGATAGCGAAACGAGGTGTACATTTTTATAAAACTTACTGCTAAACTCATCCAGTTGGCAGCTCTTGTTAGTTAGTGAATATATTAAACTGCTTTGGGACTACTTGTTAGTCCTCGGTTTCCGCTTCCGAAAGCAGCGATAATAGTGAAGAAAAACTCCAAAAACGGAACTCCATTTCGCAGCATCGGTTAAGCCGATTTTCACGAATCATGATTCAAATTAAAGCTCTCATTGTCTTTAAATACACTGTGCACTTTCATCCTGATCCGACTTTCGGTTCCGAAATCATAGGGCGATGAGTGTCGAAACATTCAAATCACCGTCATTCAAAATGACGATGCAAAACTGGTACACGACGGTACGTGCGGGCGGCTTTGTTCCGTTCGCAGCGTGCCTTGTTCAATTTCGTATAGCGTGCAGGGTTGTCACATAAAAGTTTATTTTTTTCAGTGGTCAAAAAGTTTAAAACGAGACTCACTCAATTTTCTCAGAGATGATTTGATCAATTTCCACAAACAGGCTCAAATAAAAGTTTCAATAGTCTCATAGGTTTCTGTTTAATTTCATCCGAATCCGACTTCCAGTTCTAGAACTATAGGGTAAAGTGTGTTTAATCATTTAGTGCGACGATGCAAAATAGATAAAAGTTCTTATTACCTTGACATAACTGTATACTAATTTAAAAAGTTATGTGTTTTTATACTCAAAGAAAGTTTCTTATTTTATTCAATATTGAAAAAGAAAAAATTTTTCTCGAAATCTTCTAATCATATTTTTTAAAATATAAGTAATATGAGAAAGGCATAATTACAACACTACACACCTAGAAAAAATCATGTAAATTTACGTCTTCTGAGACCGACATATATGAGTGTCAAAAAAAACTCAATTCTACAGTAAATATAATATAATTTTATTCATTCTAACAAAAAAAATTAGAATTTCACAGGTGATTTAATCCCTCATACGATGTAATTTATAGAGACCTAATTTGTCAAGTGAAGGAAAATTTTATTTGTCATGACTTAATGTTAGATGAGCTTGAATTTTACTAGTCTTGACTGTAACTTGCGTTCTGCTAGCAGGTGCGACTGTATGAATTTAAATGCACCTTTTTCCAGCCCATCAGATGCATGCTTCTGTGGCTCAGTCGATTAACAGACGTACACACCAAAAATTTTGGAATTTTATCTTTGACATATTTTGCAATATGACGCAATCTATCGCAACTTAAACTGAAAAACGACTCAATTTTAAATGCCACAACATGTAAAGAAATTATTTTTTTTTAGTTTCCTAAAATTGGAGCAACAGCGTTTTAATATTACCACCTTGAAGTAATTTTACTGAAAATTTGTTAAAAATAAGTAATCGTATAGCCTTCAATGTTTACTAGTGTAAAATTACATTTCTCAATACCTAAAAATACGTTATCGTGTACCTGTAATTCTTCTATAAGAAAACAACAAATTTCTCTTCGCGCGGTTGGAAATCGAAATTTCAAAAATTTTGGTAAATATGGTGATAGTGTGCAAAATTTGTGGTATTTCCACAGAAAATATTGAGTTTCACATAAAACATGTTCGACTTCATAAAAAAAATATTCATTTCGAGTGCGCTGTAAATAGTTGTGCGCTATTTTTTAAATCTTTTTCGTGTTATGCTACTCATCTCCGTCAGCGGCATATTGGTAGGATAAAAGACCGCCAGCTAGAATGTCCACTCTCATCGTGTCAGTTTGAGTCCACAGACTTCAGAACAATGTGTAAACATGTCATGAGTCACATTTCGAAAGGCCAACCAGCATATTGCCCATTAAAATGTCAAACTAAAAAACCTTTTGCTACGGTCAACACATATAGGATTCATAATATGTATTACCATAGAATGGCAACTCAAAACCTATCCACCAAACAACATCAATCCGACGAAAACAAATTGCTACTTGACGAAACGCCACCTCAGCTATCATTGAGTGAGGACATTCAAGACGAAGATACCATTGAAAAACAACTACATGAAGTGCAACGAAGTGTAGAACTATTATTTGGAACTTTATTCTTAAAATTGCTTACAAAAAATCATGTAACCGACGTACAAAAAATCATGTAACCGACGATTCAAGAGATTGTCGATTCTATACAGGAGACAGTTTCTCTTGGAAGAAAGTTTTCGGAGTTGACATACACAAAGCTAATTGAGGAGAATGATGTACCGGTACATGTGAAGGAGAAGATTAAACAGTTCATGTGTTCCAATAACTTGTTTGCTAACCTTTTCGGGGAGAGGGGGCATTTTCGTACCTCACACATCCGAAAAAAGTTTTTTGAAAAGAATTTTTCATACGTATCTCCTGTTCAAGTACAACTTCAAAGGAATAGAGACCATGAAAGCTGTTTTTACTATTATGTACCAATTTTGGATACTTTGACAGCTATGTTGAATGAAAAAACAGTCTATAATGCAATATTCCGCGATAAGTATACCATTCCAGGATACATGAGAGATTACACAGACGGTCTTAAATACAAAAACAGTAGCTTCTTCAGTAAGAAAACACTGAATTTGTTCATTTATCAAGACGCAGCTGAAGTGGTTGTGAACGCAATTGGAAACGCAGTTGGTCGCCACAAGCTTGAATGTGTATATATGGTTATTGGGAATTTAGATCCACACTTACGGAATCTGACAGAGAATGTCCATTTACTATTACTGTGCAAGACAAAAGATTTAGCTTATTTTGGCACACACAACATTTTTAGAAGATTTATTGAAGATATTAAAATACTTGAAGCAGAAGGAATTCTAATAAACGGGGGTGGATATGAAGAAAGAATTTATGGCTCAGTTTTCACAACAATGAACGATAATTTGGGAGCTCACCAGTTGGCCGGGCTAACAGAGAATTTTTCGAGAAGCTCATTTTTTTGCCGCTTCTGCTATATCGAACAACAATCTTTTCAAAATGATTGCTTCACTTTTGCTGAACCGAGAACACCTCAATCACACCGCCAAGATATTTCCAGAATAATTAATATGCCATCTGAAATACCGTACCGTGGAGTCAAAGCAACTTGCATTTTAGACGAACTTAAATATTTCGAAATGTTTTTCTATGGAGCACCGCCATGTGTTGCTCATGATGTGTTTGAAGGATGGGCTAATGGAGATATATTTTTAATATTTAATCGATTAGTAAAAGAGAAGGTCTTCTCTGGAAATTTTCTACAAGCAAAAATCAATAGCATTTGCAAACAACTTAAATTAAAAATTAAAATTAATTTGGACTTCACAAGAAAAATGAAAAATATTAAGGCAAAGGCTTGTGATATTTGGCATTTAATTCAAATAATTCCATACATTTTCATCGGCCAACCAATAGATTTCAATAATTCATTATTAGTAATGCTACTCTTAATTAAGCAGATAACGGATATTATTACATCTCCAGTGATTTCACAAGAACAAACTCAGTTACTCTCTTCGGTTTTGAGAGAATATCTGGAGCTTAGGACTAAAGAGTTTGATTCACCCTTAAAACCAAAACACCACTTCACTACTCATTATCCTCAAATGATTCTTTGGATGGGACCATTAATGTCCTATTGCACTCTTTTCTGTGAGCGAAAGCATTGTTTCTTCAAAAGAGCATTGCGAAGTACACTGAACTTCAAAAATGTGGTTAAGTTCTGCAGTGAACAGCACCAATTATATCAAGGCTTCCTGAACACAAAAAATGGCCGATATGAACAAGATTTTCTGGTAGAAAAGTTCGTGGAATCTTTCAAATATTTGTCAGAAGCTACCCAAAACCATTTGAACGATCACAAGCTATTAGACGATGAAAACGTGTATGCCGAAGAAGCTGTGCATCACGGTTATAACGATAAAAAAGGATATTTTGTTTTTCTAAGACACGATGAGTTCAGCGAATGCTTCTATGTTTTGAAAATTATTCTCATGATTTTTCAAAGAAAAACTAGTAATATTTTCATTTATGGAGAATGCAAAGCTGTTGTAGACATTCACGAAAAAGGACTTCTTTTAATTCAAAACAAATGTTTGCCAACCGAGGTTGTGAATATTAATAACCTCATTGATAAAACACCATTAGGGTTTTACAATGAAAATAACTACAATTATTTATTCATAAAACACTCAATTCCGCTCATAAAGTAACTGTATATATAATATAGGCGTAACATGGATTCTCTGATAGTATTTAAAATTTGTGATTCGACACGACTTCGCCGTTGTGCTATTCCAGCGGTTGGAAACATTTCAAGCTTATTGGAAGAAGGTATGTAATATTTAAATAAAATTAAATAAAATATGTAATTTTTCATTCTTTTTAGGATCATCTGCATTAGAAATCCAAGCAACACAGATTTTAACTGAACATGATGGATGCCGTATAACTTCTGACTTGGTTTTACATGTGTTTAAAGATAAGTTGTTGATGCTTTTGGAATCAAACGAAATGTGGATTCCTGCACAATCCTTGCACCTTCGATACGGAGAAACCAGTGCACAAACTGATGGTATGTAATGCACTCTTTTTAACTGATCAGGCTTATGGAAATCTCTTTATTTCTACATTATAAGTTCTCGCTTCATTGTACTATTAGGTTTATATATAGAACTTTCTTTCAATTCGACTATTGGTGTCGTCATATAACTTTATTGCTATGAGAGATTCCAGCAGTTCTTAATGTTTTCAATAGTAGTCGACATGATTAATCCGAGCCACTCATTTGCAATGAATTCCTGAAATAACTTATACTGATGAACACATAATTTAGTTTTATTACATGAAACCAACCTTGAGTAACTATGGCGACAAGTCTAATGTTTCAAACTGTTGGACCATTTCCGATTACTGTTATTTTTTTCTGCGATAACAAATGTCATCCTAGAACATGAGTTGCCAACTTTATATTTGTATACTGGAACTAAACATTTCTATAACAGTGATGCAAAATTAAATTGAAAACAAGGTATAATAGCGGCCCTTATACGAGTAATTAAAAATGTCATTACTAAGAAATAATATCATTTTAATGAACGTGTATGGTGCAGTAATGACAAGATTTCTATAAAATTTGAAAAACGTCATTACTTACATATCATTAAAAATAACAAAAATAATTCTCGTGTAAGGTCCGCTAATGAATCTATATAATCAGATACACAACAGATTATACATATCTTAAGAACTTTTGTTAATAGGTATAATAATTTATCACGCATACGTTAATGTAGATATTTCTTCCCAAAATAAATTGAATCTGTGCCGTGGGCCCGTATCGAACTGTTGGGCACAAAAGAATAAAACAGTGTATGTAATCAGAAATACCAGATAATATTAACAAATATGGCAGCAATGATCATGACCGAGAAATGACAAGCAGAGTTTCCATTTTAAATTCTGTATTTCAACTTAAAAAATCTATACACCATCTGTGTTGCATATTTTAGATAATAATCTGTGAAAATTGTGGAAAACATTTGGAAAATTCGCCGATTTTATTATATATTCATAAATATTTATCGATTTCAAAAATTGTGGAAAATTGTATCACTTTTAAAATCTGTGCAACATGTTTAAAAATCTGTGAAACACTGACAGTGATCTTGGCATCTCTGGTCGTAAACAAACTAATTGAACGAAAAATGCAACAGGGCGAAACTTCATTTTTCATATAAGGAGCATAGAAGCAAACAAATCAATATGGATTAAATTATTTTGAAGAAAAGAAAAAAAACGTGTAGCGTATTGGTAGGAAAATAATTGATAGTACCTAAACAAGAAATCTGAATCTTAACTAAATTCCAAGTAATCATCAATATTTTTGTCCGTTTGTCGTTAATGAGAGTTTTGTCCTTCTTTGGAAAACAGCTGAGTTATATGTTTTTTTTTTGTTTTTAGTTTATGTAATTATAAAAGAGTTGAGATTAAACTGCGGAGTGACCGTTTTAAGTATATATTAGGTACGAAAATAAACATGAGGTTCGGAAATAAACATTCATTGTTATAGTTTTTAATATTTGCAAGAGAATAACACTAATCTAGTTCTATAGAATTAGTAATATCAAATTGTATCTATTCCGTCGCTGTAATCAATCGTTTACATTATTCAAAATATTTTTTTTTTCGAATTCACAGGTGATGACTCAACTCATATTCAGCAAAGAAACAATAGTCCTAACGATAAACAGATGATGGCTACTGATACATTCTTGCGAATTTCTCCTCAACAGGATGAAACGTCAATAGTTTATAGATCAAACAAAATACCATACCAAAACTTATTTCCGTATCAAGAAGCTACAATAGAAGATAATATCGGCAATTCGTCCATGCCAGAGGAAGATCCGCTATTAATCATCCACGTAAATGAAATGGATGTTGCTGATTCTTTGATTGAACAGGATGAAAATTTGTTTTCGAATAGCAAAGAAAACAAAGGCGAAAAAGTTAAACTTGTCAAAGGTGCCAAGAAACACGCTTCATGTGAGATGAAATTTAATTCTTTTCAAATTAACTGGAATAAGATTAGTGACAGTATCCTCGATCGTTTGCAAAAAATGCAAAACTTTCGGAACGAAAATTCAGGTTTACCAGTGCCAAAATCATTTCAGATTTGTAAAACCGATTTTAGTGGTATGATTAATTGTATAGTTGACCAGCTAAGATCCATTGATAATCTCATTCGAGCGGATGTTATGGAGAAAGTTGCACTACAGATAACAAAAAAGTTTCCATGTCTAAATTTTGTGGATGACGACGGTTTCGGAACATGTACTGGTTATGTATGGTTAAAGCAAAAAATGATAAACCGTAATGCTTATCTCAATCGCTATAAAGATCCAGATCAAGTGAAAGCATGTTCGGTCAAGATCCGACGATATCGGAATATAAGAGCCGGAACAATTAAAGAGTACTGGAAAAAGTCTTCTAAAGATTGTTCCAAGGAGATTATTTCGTTACTGTCCCGAAACGAACCGGAACTACTTACTAGAGAATTTCTCGAAACGTCTCTTTCTTATGTTAGATACCGTTTAGATGAAGATAATTCACTTAAAGAGGTTTTGACGAGCCTCCCGGTATTGAAGCGACGATGCCTTCTTAATTACCATTTCGAATGTGCGACGGGTGTACAAGTGGATTTATTGGAGAAATATTTCTCAGCTAAACGGACGAAAATCATTCATTTCTCGAAGAGCAATAAAAAGTTTGGTGTATTGGACAGTTATTCATTGGATTACGATATATTTAAGTTTTTGTGCTGTTCTTTGGGAGAAAAGATTAGTGACGTTATTATTCAAAAAGAGGTAATGTAAATTGAGTGAAATTCCATCATCATTTTATTTATATATTCCTTCCAGATGGGCACTAAAATTGATTTCGTTACTACTGACTGTTCAGGTCCAGTACTCGTTGCTGTAGATTGCGGAAATAATGTGTGGATGCATTATGTATTTGCGGAGCAAGTGTGCTTAAGCGAAGGAACCGAATTATTGATTGTCGCCATTATGGATTTGATGTCAATTCATTATGTACATAATTTCATGTATATGAAACAAACATCGAAGTTCATGGAGTTCATTCAGGAATACTTTCTTAAGATACTCCCCATAAGTGGATCTAAATCAAATGCAACACGCAAGGGACAGCAGCAGCGAGTCGTTAAGCGTCTAATAGAGAATATCTCGAATCATACTTTGGATTGCTAAGCAATATCAGTATATAGGTCTCATGTTTCATCTATATAAGCCTACATACATTTTGAGTAATCGTTCTTGTTAAACTTTGTAATTTATTCTGTAAAGTTGAAAATGTTTCATTAATTGAACTGGTAATTCAATAAATACAATTGGCTAACGAATAGCAATGTATTATAATTTCAAATAATCGTTATTTCTTTAGTGCATACAACCATGAATTTTATTGCAAGATCTCGTAAACTTATGCCCCATTGTGTAAAATTAGAACTTATTTTAATTTTACACGACTAAGATCAATTCATGGTAAAATTAAAGGTTTGTAAAATTATGTGCCATGTAAAATTAATAATACATTTAAAAATGGGTTATTTTTGACGCTCGAATATGTCAGTCACAGATGATTTAAATTTACGCGTTTTTTTCTAAGTGTGTACTTGTGATCCAATGATTTTCGGTTCAAGTCGCGGCACTAGTATTCATTATTTTTATTCAAATAAATATCATGTTATGGAATTTTAGACGCAATATTAAATGTTCTTCTACGTAAATTTGCGTGAAGTGCGACGCTCCTTTTATGTGCATCTAATAAGATGTAAAATCACTGGGTTTTTTCAAAGTGTGTTCTTTTAAGTTCTAAAACATGTAAATTTACACGTTTACTTGAAATACGGGCGTATATTTATATCATTCTTGTAAAATTCAGTCGTTTTACGAATTACGTTCTATGAATTGTGTCATATGAAGATTTACGTCACCTGTAAATTTCATAATTTTTTGCTGTGCAGGTGTTTTTTTTTGTATTTATTCCACTCTAAAATTACAGATTAAATTCCGGTACAAGAAACGAAAATCCGACAATCTCTAAGCGACCTTCTCGATCTTTACGGTGTACAGTTTACTAGTTTACAATATTGCGAATCCAAGAAGTTTTCTGCTTATGGAGGGGAGCGCACACAAAACTTTTCCCCGACGAAAGGAACTGCATTCATGACAATAAGCGCTATTTCAATGCCAAAGAATCCTCTTCTGGAAATGCACTTGAAATCTAGCTGCAAACCTTCTTTCTCATCCTGCTGCTTCTTCGCTTTCTCCATCGCTTTCGGAAAACTTTGACAGATACTAGGAAGGCAAAACAGCAAGAAAAATCGCTCAACTGACTTCGTATAAAAGGCAATTTTGTTTTTGCCACCTTTCTGCCATATTGAACCGAAGAGCCAGCGTCAGCGAATCGATGAAAAGTTGATTGAGTCTTTTTTCCTTCTTCTTCTTCTTCTACCTCATTCATGGCGCTGCTGTTTGCCGCTCGGTTGCTTAGTCCGTCCGTCGGTCGGTCGGTCGGTTGTTGTTAGATTGAAGTACTGTTTTTTTCGCTTCTTGACTTCCACCTTCCTTTAGGGATCCTTTGAACGTAGGACTCTCGGTCGAAGAACGAAACCCCGTTGCACAACAACGTCGGCAAATGGCCGGCTCTATCTTTTTTGACGATACACAAGTATGAACACACGTACACCCCTCGGTCAGGTCTCTCACTCTTTCGAGCCAGAGGAGATGAGCCGGGGGAAAACTGGGTTGGTATGAGAGCGAGCAAAAAAAACGAAAACTGGGAAACGAATCAACGAAGGTGATATGAAATAATAGGATCACTTGAAAACATCAAGGACCTGTGCCGCGGCTGACTGGCTGTCTGTGTGTGTGTGTGTGTGGTTGACCTCTTCTGTGCCGTAGGATAGAGACTTGCTGACTTTGGCAGTTCGGTGTTCTCAGGTGTGTCGTTTTTCTCTATAGATTGGGGTTTGATTTTCGGTTTTCTTCGGCTGTGTTTGGATGGGGGGGGGGATGGTGTTCGCGTTAGATGATTCTTCCTATCGATTTGATTTGCTTGTTTGCAGTTTCACTCAGTGGCAATTTTGTTGTTGGGTGGTGGTGTCGATAAAACTGATGGAAACAAGCTGGCCATCTGCGGGGGAGGAAGCTTTTACCAAACTGAGGACGTGAGATTTTTGGTCGGGCTGGGATTTTAGGCTGGGATGGAGAAAACAGATATCCGATCAAAGTGATTTTAGCTTTTCATTGGACCATGGTTGCTAAATGTGTAAAGCGAGATGGTGAGCGAAATTGGTTGGGAGTTTCATTTTTTTTTATGATGATGATGAAGAAGTGGGTGGTTTTTACTACACTGGTTAGAATTTTAAAAAAATATGTCGCTCAACTTTAATTGAACATAAAATTGTGGCCCCGACTAATTAGGCGCATTGAATAGTAATTAAAATTTTATGGAAATTAATATTTGTGCTTGCAGATGCAGTCACTCAAGGAATGCCGTGTGTGTGTCGAATAGGCAACGGCTGAACGTCTGTCTAGCGTCGAGACGGAGATTGTGTTCCAACTGCAAATCGGATCCAGTGCTCCAGGGAGAGTCGGCACGACACGAAAGCGACAAACACATATTTTCGTAACGATTTGGCTAATGATGGCACACCACTTACCGTGGGACCAGTGACGGCGAATGCAGCTGAGTGTGACCCTGAGGTGCAACAGATGCAAAACCGCGGGGGACTCTCGCTGTAATCTCGCAAAACTAATTAGCGCAATTTTGCAACCGCTCCGTAAGTTTGTTTCTTCTGGCAGCGTGTGCCGCGTGGTAAATTTATCTAAATGATGGTGAGGAAAATTAAATCTGTAATTTCTTCACTTCTTTAGCCGCGCTCTGTTTGACTGCTTAGTTTCGTTTAACTGACGATTTTCGCACTTGTGAAAACGAAAGGCGTTGCAGAACTGTCACAATTGATATCGGTGGAACTCAAAAGTGTTTCGCTTAGTTTGGCACCCGTGATAGGTGTTAATAGGGTTGCTCAATATTAATGTAATGCACCAGTGAAGCGACTCAGACTAGTTACTTTGGGATAACCTTCGTGCTCCCAGATTATCACCCTAGAACCGCTCGTACCGTATACTTCACCTACTTGACCTTAGCGGTAAGTTTGATGCCAACAGACCTTCTGACAAGACCCGATTTTTCACTGCTTATGATCACATAAATCTTCTCGGCTGAATTCTTCGTTCTAGCATCGTGACATGACTACTCTACGATACGCCTAAAGCAGGTCGGCATTCGAACGCACAGTAGACAAAAAACGACACTCAAAATATCTCCAAATGGTGCGCACTTGTCTTAAGCCGCCCGCTTTATTTTTTTTTTGTTTTTTTCCTGTTTGTTAACTGCTGCTGCTGCTGCTGTCGTTTTTCATCATATATCCAGTCTGAGCTGTGCTCATCAACATAATCATTTCGGAATCCCCAGCAGAAGAAAAAAAAACAAGAAGCCAACAGCAAAAAGTACTACACGACGCCGCGTTGCTGATGATAATTAAGATAAATTGCTCTCAAATCACACGGTCGAACATTCGGTGCCGGTGATGGTTGAACTGTCAAGATCATCGCCGAACTTATCTCGATTGTCGGATCGGGAGGGGCTTCACTGTCGTTGCCCCTTGGTTTATTTAGATTTGAAGTGTATTTTGATTTTTTCTCCGAAGACCGCACTGAAAAACAGTCATTCGTGAGTTTCAGTAGCTGTTGACTTTCTGTGATTCAGGAGTTTGGTTGAAAAACTATGCTATTCTTTTATGCTCGAATATGTCGATTTCAAATGACGTACATTTACTTGATTTTCTTCAACTGTGAGCCAGACTGGCAGTAATCATTTTGCGAGCTCAGCAACTGGGCAATCATTTGAATAGAGAAAACATTGTCTCAGCATTGCAGTGTCAAGTAATCAGTAGATGAACGCTGAGCGCACGTCAAATATTAGAACCCACTGAGAGACAATTTGAGAGCTGTGACTTGATGTGTTTGTGAATCAACACATTGAATCAGACTCATACAATCCTGTTTCGCTTGTTGTAACGATAATTCAAACCAGCTCTGAACACATGTTCATTTCAGATGCTGCACACCGTGTTCATTTCAGATTGAGGGATGGAATTGAACCACACGAAGAACCCGCAGATCACAAAATTACAATATTGCAATTATTGTTTCACGCCCGGGTTTTTTCAACTAAAAAGTTGTTGTTGACGCAAATCCTCTTCATTCCACTAGAAACGTTTCATATTGAAAATTTTCAACGGCAAATGAACGTCATTTAGGTCAGTTACGTAGTGGCCGTTTCGTGTAAGTGAAAGTGTGCAGAAGAACATAAAAGTTGATTGTAAAATTAATTTTCCAAGTAGTGAATAGATATTCCTACAGTAAAAATCTTTTAATGTCATCGGCGAGTAATGTTTTTTCGGACAGTTCATGTCAATGTAATTGAAAACGCCTAACGCTTAAAAAATTTGCTTCTAAGGTATTATTTTTATTTTCTAGAAAGTTCATCTGTAGCATTTGGCTTAACAGCAACTTTCTTGAAAATGGAATCAAAAAAGCTCTTCCGGCTGGGATTGTGTCATTGTTCAGTTGCACGAGTGGCACCTCATTGAAACGTTTCATTTTCCGTTTAGGGTGTATGTCATTGCTCAACTGTAACGTTACATTACTCGTTTGTGGTGCATGTCTTTGCTGGGTGTCATTGCTAAACCGCCAGCACGATAAATCAAAATTGACAGTTTAGTTAAAACAACAATCGATTAGTTGGGTAACAAAACTAAAATTGAGATTATTTTTTTAAGTTGTGCGAATTGTATAGCTCACAGGGAAGCAACAGACCTTATGCGCTCATTTTATTGCACTGAGACAAATTTTTCTCATTCTCAGAAGACAACCATGCGCAGGCGAAGAGCTTTAGCTGCCCTCACAAAAACTCATTCGCTTATAAGCGGGGAAAGTATCTGTAACACTCCAATCATTCTAAAGCTTTTTTATTAACTTCTTGAAAATCCTTGTGCGATCTTGCTCAACACCACCTTAAGATTTATTTAAAACTGTTTGCATGGTCATACATAAAAACTGTTCAAATACGATCTGCGATTAAATATAGTAATCTCGTTAGTAATTTCAATTATATTAAACTTCTTTTCGAACCTGATAATATCGATAATAGGTGTAATTTTTTACACTTGAATTAATTTTGAATACCAATTATCGAACTTAATTTGTCAAGATAAAAATATTTAATAATCTATACAATAAGATTAAAATGAATGGTTCGTCATAAATATCCAGTATTCAAAAATCTTTTATATCTCAAACGATTTTGAATCTGTTAGTTAAAATACATAACATTCGAAATGTGTCCGGTTATCCCCTTCAATTTTTTCCCGGTTGTTACACTAAAAATGATTTTAAACGTTTTCTGCTCTGGAAAGTTCTAGTCCGGTTTTGCACATAAAACATTAAGTCGGTTTTCGTATTCAAAACTACTTACAGGGGCCGACCCGGCGAACAACCAAAATTAGGTTAAAGCCGGGTATAAATCAACGATATAAAAAACTTGAAGGGTTTCGACAATAAGTTGCACTTATTAGCTATTCATATAACGCCTTAAAAATGAATGTTTCATTCATGTCTATTCATGTTAATTTGAATATGTGTATTAGGCCACAGAAGGTTGTTGTCGCTCATTTGAGTCACGATGTAAAAATTTAAAATCATAGTGGTCTATACCTCCAAAATGAAACTGGTACCGTTCGATTTTCACGAGCTTGGATTCAAAGTTTGAATGGTGCGTTTGAATTGGTGTAGTAAAATCCTGCACTCCTGTTACATTTGTGTATGATATTCAAGCTAAATAGGGTAATAATAATCAGCTGCATATCACGCATAAAGATTGGACATGGTTTTCTTATTATTATAATTATTACTCTTCGCAGCATGTATTAGCTGTTTTTATTGATGATATAACTCCACCACGACGGTATTGGTGAATAAATTTCAAATACATCACGACGCATGGAACGACGCGACCGACGAAATAAACTCACCCAACGAGCCCAAAACTATTGATATCGGATAATCCATATCCGATAAAATTGAGTGGTAATCAACTTTGACATTTAGGTCACTTATACCATTATATCACCGGAGTGACAGCCATTTGAACTTCCAAGGTGTCCCGGGTTGGCGGTTCAATGCATAGGACGCTGGTCTTACAAGCCAGCTGTCGTCTGTTCGAGCCCCGACCTGGAAGGATTCTTAGTGTCAGTAGGATCCATAGTACTAGCCATGCAATGATTCTGTACACTAAGAATCGGCTGCGAAGTCTGTTGAAACAGAAAGGCCAAATTCCACCACAGGAAAGTAATGCCAAGACTTTGCTTTGAAGTTAGGTGTCAAACATTAAATTAATCCGGTAAACTGTGGAAGAAAAAGTGCATTTTGCAGAATTATAGATTTAATCACCAACGTTACTCAGTGCAGTGATGCCAAACTCATTACTCACTTTTGAAAACTCGGAAAGCGAGTTAGGTCCCAAGAAATAAAAAATGAGAACCATCAATATCATCACCAGGGCTGGCAATAATCAAATCCGTACTTCATCATCACTTAGTTCAGCTCACCTTCAAATCGGTTTCAGAAGCATCACTGAATGAGTTGAGTAACTGGGTAACCATTTGTGTAGAGAAAACATCGTCTCAACATCGTAGTGTCAATTAATCAGCAGCTGAGCACTGAGTGCACATCAAATATTAGAACCCACTGACAGACGATTTGTGAGTTGTTTTTTTTTTCTTTTTACAAGGTGAAGTGGGACTCTCCACAGGACTACCACTGTATAATTGGAGCTACTCACTAAACACCTTGGATCTCTAACCCTACCTCCCCGGAACTACCGTTAGGTATTACTTCGGGGTGGAAGGCTATCGGTGCTCAAAGCACCCTTCCCGGACTTATGCATCGTCATGGACGTCTATGTCGTTCTCTCCTACTTTTATGGGATTTATCTCGATTTTGAGGACGATTTCGAGGTCGGTCAGACGGTTGGAGCTTAGCTTCCGGTTCGCTGGCGTCTCGACGACCCAGGGCTGGTCTACGTCGCGAACTACTCGGCTAATCCCCGACGATGGATCTAACCTACACTGACGGGAAAGTTCCCCGACGATGGAAGTTTTCCCGGAACCGACGCTCCCGAAATCCGTGCACGGTTCGAACGGCAGGATGTCAGAGTCGGTTCAGTGATTCCGGTTGGAAGATGACTTCGGTTCACTGGCGCCCCGACGATCCATACCGGAGTTATGTCGCCATCTACTCATCTAATCCCCGTCGAAGGATCTAGACTACGCCGACGGAGAGCTTCCCAACGAAAAAGTTTCTCCCGACACCGAATCTCGTGTTTTGCCACACGGGATACTCGAATGAGTGCCGAGGTCGGCTAGTCCCTGACGAAGGATCTAGCCTACACCGGCGATGGAAATTTCCCCGGGACCGACGCTTCCGAAATCCGTGCACGGTTCGAACGGCAGCCTGCCTGAGTCGGTCCAGTGATTCCGGTTGGAGGATAACTTCCGGTTCACTAGCGCACCGGCGATCCATACCGGAGTTATGTCGCCATCTACTCATCTAATCCCCGTCGAAAGATCTAGACTACGCCGACGGAGAGTTACCCGACAATTCCCGAACCGACACTTGTTCGCTGATCCCTCTTTAGCGGTCGGCGGTCGCGGCTGCCTGTTGTTCTGCGCTCCAATTCCGCTGCAAGATGCCCGCGATCTGGGAGGTCGCGGTCGACACTGCGTTCCAGTTCTCCTCACTGTGGCACATCCTCTGGACTAGGCTCTCTGGTGTAGTTTCTCTGCCACATACATCCAGTAGACCATTCCTTTGTGTCGCAAAGCGGGGACAGGCAAACAGGACGTGTTCTGCAGCCTCAAGCTCATTTGGGCAGCCAGGGCAAGCTGGAGATAACTCGCGGCCGAACCTGTGGAGGTACCACCTTAAACAACCGTGACCTGTGAGGAACTGCGTCAGTCCTAAGTTTACTTCGCCGTGGTGTCTGTCGATTGATCCGGAGACTCTTGGAATGAGCCGATGTGTCCACGTGCCCTTGGTTGAGCTGTAACATTTCCTTTGCCACTCGCGCCTTGGCAGTTCTGCGGGCATAATGCACGCTACCACGCAGGCTGAGCCTCCAGATACCGCCAACATCCATACCGGGCTGCCGTACCTGAGGATCGAGACTGCCGCTCATGCCAGTAACCTGCGTTTGCTAGAAGGCACCGGCGAGTTATTGGCCATCATTCGCGCCGCAATCGCCATTCAAGCACGTTTACAGGCATATTCAACGTGCTTGCCGAAACTGAGCTTGTCGTTAAGCATCACACCCAATTGCTTCAGTGATCTCTTGAAGGGGATCATACAATCAACAGCATGTGCCAACGCCTCTTGTTCTGATTTTCTGTTGTTTACCACCATCATATCTGTTTTGTGATGCGCTAGTTGCAGTTTCCTGCTACGCAACCAGTCTTCCACCATGCTGATCGAGTGTGATGCGCTCAGTTCGACCTCTTCGATGGATTCTCCGTAGACTACTAACGTGATGTCATCCACGAACCCGACTATCTTGACGCCCGTGGGGAGCCTCAACCTAAGTACGCCATCGTACATTATATTCCACAGGAGCGGACCCAGGATGGATCCCTGCGGTACTCCAGCTGTGATAGAAGTGCTGCGTAAGCCTTCCTCGGTCTCGTAGAGCAATACCCGGTAGCTTTCCAGAATCTTGTACAGCCCTTCTGGTACTCCAAGTCGAAGGAGGGAGTTAGTGATATCCGCCCAACAAGCACTATTGAATGCGTTTTTGACGTCAAGCGTTACTACCGTGCAGTAACGAATTCCACGCCGCTTAGGTTGAATAGCGACCTCCGCGGTGGCTACCACCGATTTTATGGCATCCGCCGTGATTTGATGTGTTTGTACATTAACACATTGAATCAGATTCTTATGACACATTCTCGCTTGTATTCTCCATCCACCAGAGTTGCCATGGGCGGCCAACGTTCGAATCGATGCCATTTCAATCTAATTCTCAACACATGTTCTCGTATGCTGGAAAACGCATTCGGTTCAGTAACCAGTTGTGTTTAGCTTCAGGCATGAATTTCAATCGTGCACCGTATACATCCCGCTACGGTTTGATTTTTGCTTTCGTAAATCATCGCTCGTTCTCGTTTTGAGTACCAACGAAAACAAAACCGAAAATAAATAAATCACTAGGTAAGCTGATGAATAGAAGAACTCCCATCCAAAATTTGGCAATCAAAAGTCGGGTTTTCTGGCAATATTTATAATATATTATAATATAAAAGACGACTTTTAAGTCAAAACTAGATTTTTGATCAATTGTTACCACGTCAAAACATTTACTTTGCGTTAGCGGCCGACATTTCGATGGTGGTACTTTCATCTTCAGAGAAAATCGACTACAAATATTTTTCGTCAAATAAAGTGCAGCATTTGAAATAGTGAATTGGTGAACGGTTGTTCGACAACAATCACGCTCATCGACAGATTGAGCATTCAATTAATTATTTTATATGCTAAACCAAACTGGCCAAAAAATATTTGTAGTCGTTTTGCCCTGGGGATGAAGCTATCATCATCGAAACGTTGGCCGTTATCGCAAAGTAGATGTTTTGACGAGGAAACAAGTGACCATAAAACCAGCTTTGATTCAAAAGTACAATATTGCTCGAAAACTCCAAAGCGTTCCAAAAATTTACTGAATAAATGGTGGAAAAAATAAAAAAAATAGTTCAAAAAAAAAGAATCCAAAAAAAAAAACAAACGATTAAAAAACGATAGTAGGAAAAATTTTCATGGATATCATAAAAATGATAACATTTGGGCTGAAAAGTCCCGGGTCCCGGGAGAACACGATTTTCTCAATCAGGAGTAACGCAATCATATCACTTATATAGAACGATTTATCTTTTGTCTCAAAATAGTCCTCAGTTTTAGTGATAACCTTTTCATTCGTGTAAAATTTCTTACCGGGGAGCATTTTTTCAGGTCTGCGAACAGCCAGTAGCCGAATGTGGTAGTAATTCGAAGTTCAATTCATGTATTTCTGTCATTGTTTTGATTGACGTGTGATGCGGTGCTTTGTCTTGATGAAACAAAATTTTTTTTATTTGTCATATGCGGTCGTTTCTTTGCAATTTTAGCCTTCAAAGGCTCCAATAGCGCTATATAATATTCACTGTTGATGGTATTTCCTTTCAAAAGATAGTCGATGATTATTACACTACGAACATCACAATCATCAACACGTTCTCGTTTTTATACGCCAAGATGTATAATCAATTATTTAAATCGAACATAAACTAATGTCAGCCTGAACTAGTTTGTTCTCGGATTCAATTCTCATATACACTTGAAAAACTATTCATCTGCTTCCCGGATGTTCATTTGCAGTGTAACAAACTCACTGTCTTTCTTCAGGGCAACGTCTAAACATCTGACATTTAGAATGGATGTCCCATTTTATCCTGCAAAGTTAATCCACCTCACAGTTTTCAACTGTCAACAGAGCAACAGTGAACAAACGGCGCCCTCCCCCAAAAAAACCGAGCGCGTAATCTGCATTTTCTTGCCTCAATTAATTCACCCAGCTAGAGTAATCCGGTTTCTCTGAAACACCGGAGTAGAGATAAGAATGTTCGGTAGAAGCAACACTACCTTCAAGGATGGATTTCCGGCACTTCCGTAAGATTCGTAAGCGACAGTCTACATCCCGAATAGAAGAAGGAAGAAAAATACGAGCTACGACTGGTCACGTTTGGAGTCAAACAAAAACGGGCCTTCCGTTCTTTCATAATATATTTTTGATGGTTACTGGAATTGATTCGAAGACACATCAACTAGCCTTGGTCCAGAAAATCGGACTTCTCGGAGCAATTTTTCATCTGTCATTTCGGTACCAGAGGAACTGATTTTCTTGCTACAAATCACCGGCGGCATTTTCACCCGCTCGGGATCGCATTTACCCCCAAACCTGTCCGTCAAAGCGGTAGAGTTGTGTAAGGCAGTCGTTGAACTGAAATCATTTGTCATCGCTTACTGTGGTAACCTGAGACGTGGGAGTAATTCTCCAGTCTCAAGTTATCTTTATTACCACCCGACCAGCCGGTGTTGGGGTTTTCCCAGCACCCCGACCACGGAAAGCAAGAAAATGAACACTCACACCCTGCAGCAGCAGTAGCAAGAAATGTGATAAATAGCTGACGAGGGGGTTACCGTGACTAGGGTCTTAGCTTCACTCCACCGCCTCGCACCGCACTCCCACCCGTAAAAGAATGTGCTGCATACACTAGCATCGTGGATGGATGGGATGTGAAAAATAGTCACCGTCTGACGGAGGAAATTTTTATTAAAATTGTAAGTTTTCCGACCGGCCAAGCCTGACGGGAATCTGACGCAAGTTAGTTTCCGGGGAAGATTCGTTTAAGGACGTGATCCGAATTCCTGCCGGCGATGTCGACGGGTTGAAACAGTGGCGAAAGACAGTGAGTACGGATTGCTGTGATTGGTTTGCGAGATGAATGGACTGGCTTTTGTCCGGAACGGAACACATACTTGTGTGCGATGTGAGCTAGAATTTTGATTTCGTCCAAATATTTATTTCAGTTAGAATAGTACAGGAAAAGAGAGTTAGCACGTAATTTTAGTTTTCTTTATCTAGTGCTAACAGTTTGGTTCTGCATTTCTAAGCTTTCGTCCCGTTGTCGATTCCATTTTTGTTAAATCTTAAGCGATTTGAATTATTCATTTATTTCAAACATCTTAGAAACTAAGAAACTGAAAAGTAAATGAGTCGTACTTTATATTGGGGTGCCTTTTTAAAATTGACCATTACGGGGAGAGATAAGTTTTTGATCACGAATATCGTGAGTTGAACCAAAGATAACAACATCATTATCTCTCCATGCCATCGGCAATATGATCAGCAATCATCATTATTAAATATCCAGCAGTATGAGAAAATCATTAGGTTTTCTCAAACTTCTGGAATCAACTAGTCAACCAAGGTCATCATCAAGCTTGTTTGCCCTTCTCGTACTCGGGGGCATATCTATTATTTTTATTTATATATTTATTTGGAGCAGGAAAAAGCCCGATGGAGATGGAATTTGGTAATCTCTCTCTCCAGCAGGCATAAAACCTCCTCATCATTTGTATCGACAGATTACAATGATCCAACAGATACATTTGGCCTTAACACTAACAATTAAAACTAACAATTAAAACTAAATCTATAACCCTATCTATAACTAGTTGATGACACTAAGCATTACAGGGCAGTAATTGCGCTGTTGCTTAAAAGGTGAGAGAAAAGAAAAAACTGAATAGGTAAATGTTACATAAGGGTTGGTGAGGGAGTGAGGTGGTAAAAGAGAGTGGGCTAACGACGGTGTTAGAATCGGCATGTAGATATAATGTAATGTAGATCTAAAGATGGCGGAAGATAAAGAAAACGACGGGGTTAGAATCAGCATAAAGATCTGGTTAGTGATCGAAAAATGGATGGTAGATGACAAAAAAAATGTAGAAGAACGACCGAGTTAATTTCGACGAGCGAATCTAGTTAGTTTCCAATGGAGATTGTGGAGAGACGGAGTGGGAAAAATCACAATAATCCAGCAGATACCATGTCATGTACTTATTACTGATCATTAAAACTACCCCTATTACTAACCTTAATACTTGAGAAGTAGAGATGTAATTCAGAATCAATTTATTATTCTATTTGACCTAAGAGTGAATAAAAATCATGATCAAAATTCGTGTGCTAAACGTAAAAGTATTAGCGATTTTACGCAATTAATTGTTAGCTAGATTGACAGCATATTAAGTAGCAGTAGCTTCTCACTCTACGGATATGCTTCCGGGCTTCTGAGAACTAAAAATCGATCCCTAGTAACCATTTCATATTATCTTTCATGTAAACAAGCAAATCTGCTTAAAAAAGTAGTCAATGAAAAAAAATTGTTAGTTGCATTATTGTTCTCGTGAGCCCCGCCTTGTCGACTGTAAACATGTGATGCGAATATTTATGGAAAGCCCCTTCATTCAGCTAACCTAGTTTTTGTTTTAATTCCGCGGTTGGGTGAACTAATTGCCTTAAGATACAAGACACTTTGCAAGGATATGAGCAATGTTATCTATGTGTGCGTAAAAACAAATTCAGGCGCTATGTCCTGATTAGAATCAATAAATCTTCCATACGATTGAAAAAAGAAATTCATATCAGTTCCTTCTGCTTCGAATTGCAATTAAAGCAAAGCGAAAATCTTAGTCTAAAACTCTTCCGTTTTTCTGAAAACTGCTCGAGAATAAAAAATATTTCAATTTCAGTTTACTTCCACTAAAACATTTTCATGGGGTAAGTCAATGCCATCCCGCAGCCCGCCTGGGTTCAATCCCAAACCGCGCACATAAGTTCAGATAGTTTTTCTGGCCCGATGAGGCGAATGACTTTAAGGTTAAAACCTCTTTAATCCAAAAATATTGCGAAATAAAGATTTGTTTACTTTCTATTGGAAAACCCGCAAAATGGGAACTTTTAATGTAGCTCACGAAAGGCAATGCATATGGAAGGTTGTCGTAAAACTATTTATTTTTTCAGAAAACTGCTTTTTCAACAGAAAATATTTAGTTTTGTTTATTTTGTGTTGCGCGAGCTAATACAAATGCATTGGAGCAGTGTAGTTAACTTTTTCATTTTCTACATTTAAAAAATATAATTCCATCAAAAATTGGTAAAAAATTAATCAAAACTGATATATCATGAAAAAAGTCAGGTTTAAAATTCGTTTGAGAACAAATTATTGCTAAATAAGATTGTTTTAAAATCAATCATTCAAGCCACTATGATAAACTGCTTGCACTGCATATATAAATACATAGATATATAACATACGTACCAAATAAAATATACGTAAAAACAAATTACCAACACAAGTTTACTAACTTGGTTTACATTTGATCCTAAAGTTTGGCAAGAACCAGCTAGGAGATTTATTTTCTGTGCTGCTCGTGCCGAACCAATGGAAATTATTTTAATCAATATTCGACAGCAGTAGTAACGCTTTGTCCCGGGTTGGTGGTTCAATGCATAGGGCGCTGGTCTTACAAACCAGTTGTCGTATGTTCGAGCCCCGACCTGGAAGGATTCGTAGTGTCAGTAGAATCGTAGCACTAGCCATGCATTGGTTCTGTACACTAAGAATCGGCTGCGAAGTCTGTTGAAAGAGAAGGTCAAATTCCACTACAGGAATGTAATACCAAGGCTTTTTAGTTACGCTGTTAACGCAAAAGCATTCAACCTTTTTTAACACGGGCGAAGAATCGAACAAAATGGTTCATTTAAAATTGAAAATAGTTTCTAAGGAATTTTTTGATACCATTTTGCATGTAAATAAGCGAATCTAAAGCAGAATCAATAGAGAAAATTTGTTTGTAGAGTATTTATTAACGTGAGCCCCGCCCGTTTGATTGGTAACGTGTAATGGCATCAATATTAACAGAGAGCCCTTTCATTCAGCTATCTTTGTCAGTTTTGAGGCCGAGAAATTTTAGTGCTTTGAATTATTTTCATTACGTAGCAACAGAAGTTCCGCATTTGATAATCAGAGGCATTATCCCGATCCGACTTCTGGTTCCAAGACAATATGTGCAAATCTATGAGAAAATGCGCACTCAATTTTCTCGGAAATTTTTCAACCGATTTTTACAAACTAAAATGCAAATAAAAGGTTTTGAAATTTTTTAAAAATTCCATGCATTAAAAAGTTAATGCAGATTCGACTTTCGGTTCCGGTATTACAGCGCGATAAGTGAAAAAGTTTTCAATTTCATGAGTGTTTTCTCAAAAGTGATGGCGAGATGAGGTGCAAATTTTTTTAAAATTTGCTGGAGAATTCATCTAGTTGGCAGACATTGTTAGTTAGCAAAGCCTTGGCATTACATTCCTTTTGAGGAATTTAACTTTTCTGTTTCAACAGACTTCGCAGATGATTCACAGCGCACAGAATCATTGCATGGTCAGTACTATGATCCTACTGACACTAAGAATCCTTCCAGGTCGGGACTCGAGGCTCGAACATACGACAACTGGCTTGTGAGACCAGCATCCTATACATTGAATCGCCAACCCGGGCACCTCGTTAGTTAGTGGATATATAAATCTACTCTGGGACTACTAGTCCCCGGTTTCCGCTTCCAAAAGCACTGGTAATAGTGAAGAAGAGCTCCAAAAATGGAACTCACTTTGATTTCTCAGCAACGGACAAACCGATTTTCACAAATCCTGATTCAAATTAAAGCTGTTAGTGCCTTTAAAGGTACTGTGCAATTTCATCCAGATCCGCCTTCTGGTTCCGAAATTATTAAGCGTTGAATACTTTCAAATTGTCATACAAAATGATGCAAAAGCGGTACGCATCAGTACGTGCTGCTACGGAAGAAAAAAACACCACCGCCTAGCACACAGCGTGCTTTGTTCAATTTCGTATAGCGTGCAGGGTTGCCACATTAGAATCTATATTAACCGGACATAACTCTTTACAAATTGAAAAGGTTATGGTAGTTTATACCCTTTAATTTGAATCATGATTTGTGAAAATCAGTTAAACCGTTGCTGAGAAATCGAAGTGAGTTCCGGTTTTGGAGATTTTCTTCACTTTTATCGGTGCTTCCAGAAACCGAGAACTAGTAGCCCCAAAGTAGATTTACATATACACTAAATAACAAATCTACCAATAAGATAAATTATGTAGTAAGTTTTATGAAAATGTGCACCTCGTTTCGCCATCGCTCGTAAAAAAATACTCATGAAATTTGAAATTTTCACTAATCGCTCTGTAACAGCGGAAACAGAAGTCGGATCTGGATGAACTTTTCGAGGAACTTTTTAAGAATTTCAAGACCTTTTATTTGCATCTTAGTTTGAAAAAATCGATTGAGAAATTATTGAGAAAATCGAGTGCGCATTTTCTAATAGATTTTCACATATTACCTTGTAATTCCGGAACCGGAAGTCGGATAACGATAAAATTCAATAGCGATCTATGGGACCATACGGCCTTTCATTTAAATCTAAGTTTGTGAAAATCGGTCCTGCTATCTCTGCGAAAAGTGAGTGACTTTTTTTTCATTGTTTTGGTGGATATCACCCTGTAATTCCGGAACCGGAAGTCGGATCGGGATAAAATTCAATAGCGATCTATTGGACCGTAAGACCTTTCATTTGAATCTGAGTTTGTGAAAATCGGTTCAGCCATCTCTGAGAATATCGATTGACATTATTTGTTACATACACACACACATACATTTGCTCACTTAATCGAGCTGAGTCGAATGATATATGACCTCGGAGATGGATTTCACAGTGATTGCAAAACCTTTCTATATGAGAAAGACAAATTCAACTCATTATCCTCCAACAACGGTGCGTACATAAAAAGTTCTTTTCAAGACTATCATTACTATTCCAATGAATTATTTCTATTATTTCCGGTTACTTAATTGTGTGTTAAAATACGCTGCACGTCGATATTTGAGATTATAGAGTTTCAATATTTGCGCCCGAGATTCAACCCGAGCCCGACTGTCAATAACTTGACCAATTAAAACCGCTTCGAAGTTGCAACTAAGACAGCAATTTGTTTTCAACTGCCAAAAGCATAAACCACCGAAACCACTCCTAACAGTGTGCATACAAGTTTTCACATAGTCAAACATGACGGAGAACAACAAATCTCAGAACTGGGCTGAGTAATTCCTTCTCTTCTTGAATCCGGGCAGTAACTCATGTCATGACACTAACACAGTGACAAGAGATACTTGCAATTTTAAGTTGGTTGTATGTAAAACTCGGGTCGGGCATGGATAAAGAAATTTTATTTTCAATCGGGTACGGTTTTAAGTAATTGTAAAGACCGCTTTTGTTGTAGGTTATTGACGTTTCGAAGAAATATTCCCTCATCTACAGGGCAACAATAGAATTTACATACAGAAACTAGTCACAATTTTAACACTATACAATTTCATACAAATATTTATTGTCTTTGTGAGTATGTAAATTTTATAGACGTCTTGGCGTTGAAGGGATATTTCTTCGAAACGTCAATCCATAACGCTAACTAAATATTTTGTAAAGCAACACTTGATCAAAAAGTGTCCGAGGTCCGAATTTGCGAAGCTTCATCTGGACGAGTAGTATGCATTCCAACCTGAAATGAAACCCTCGATGAAAGAATTACCTAGCGGAAAATTTACTCACAACAAACAATATCTCACAGCAACTAGCATATGCTATAAATAATGGAAAATGTAGAAAATTGCCAAACCTTTTTTCGACTACGTTTTGTGCCTAATCCTAGCAAATAAACTCAACTAAAAAAACCCTTCTTAATCCACCTAGTGGTGTGATAATGCCTTTCTCTTCTTTCATAACAGTCTCATGAAAATATGTTTCATACATTTATTAAATAATTTTAGACGCCGATTGATTCAGATGGATTCGAGTAGTTCACAAAAGCATGCTTTAGTGTTTATGTCACACAGTCAGCATCATTTTTCCAAACTAGTGCTTGACATTTGCGTTGCCTATTTGTATGAGAACAGTGATGCTAATCTAAAAAACACTATGGGTCTCCGAGGCTCCGTTCGAAAGTCGGTTTTTTCCAGCAATTCTAATACCTTTCTATAGAGAAAGGCAAAAACGAGCAAAATGCTGTTATTTATTTTTAATAATATTATTTGTCTTTACCCTAGCACTGATTAACTTTTTTAATAACATTACATTTTGCTTGTCTATTTTTTGCAACGTGCATATAATTTCAAATACAACTCTTATACATACCAGGACTGAGCAGCAGCATCGTTTCAAATACCCACTCGATAAGGATTATTTTTTATTCAAAACAAGTTTATCAATGTTCCAGTGCGTTTCAAGGCCAGCAGTCGTCAGACCTACCGCAGTTAGATCAGTTGGATGTTCATCATCATCATCGCAAAAGCGCCCAGCGAAAAAAAAACAATTTCATATACGCAATCTATTGGCCGATAAGAAGAAGGAGAGAAAAAAGCATTGCCTATTGCAGTCAGCAGTCAGTCAGCAAGCATGAGGGTCATGAGGCTATCAACAATCGAGTGTACTCGAGACACTCGATTTTCAGTCAGCATAAGACCAAACGAGAGTTCCCTTCGCTCCGAACGACCTAGCAAAATAGTCGCTGGTGTGTGGTTTTGTGCCAGTAAAGTAATGATGAATACCAGAAAATTCATATTAGATTGAGTTCCTCGAATTTGATCTTTCTTTGTTGAAAGATCGGTCGGGACCTAATCATGAATGTGGATATTACCAGACGCATAATAATTAGTTTTTTTATAAACCCAAAATTGAGATACTTTAGTTCGGTGGTTACCAAACAAATTATTTTGTAATACCACAACGTGTCGTCTCATATCACTCAACTGATGAAAACTACGTTAGAAGAATTTATTTCAGAAATATTATCGCATCCACCGTACTCTTTCTATTTCGCTCCGTCCAATTATCGCCTTTTTCCATCGATCCATATGTTCGCTTGCAGAGTAGTGCTTCACCGATTTTGAAAAAGTCGAAAAATGGCGTCCAATGGTTTGCCTCGAATGAAAGTAAGCCTTTTTTATGATATCCATGATTTGTCTGGAGGATGGGTGAAATTTGCTGAATGAGAAAGTTTGAAGAATCAAATTCCTTTGAAAACTATTGTTTATCAATAGCAAATTTCAAATAATACCCTGACAGATAACTGTTTCACCAGTGCCCCACAGTGAATAAACAGCGCATCGAGAATGTACACTGTATTCGGCTGGTAAGGCTCTTTTTTTCTTTTCTCATATAGAAAGGCTACGCAATCATTGTGAAAACCGACTTTTCAATCGAGTCAATGTTATATACCACTCGATTTAGATTACCGAACTGAGCTAATTTCTGTGTGTGTTATAAATATTGTCTATGGCTTAACCGATTTTTGAAAAATCAGATTCAAATGAAAGGTCTTATGGGCCCATACAGAGTTCCTGAATTTCATTCGGAGCTGACAACCGGTTCCGGAATTACAGGATGATAGGAACCATAAAATGAAAATAATATCACTCAATTTTATCCAAAACGACTGAACTGATTTCCACAAACTTAAATTCGAAAAGAAGCCTTTATATTTCCATACAAGTTTCTTTAGTTTCACTCGAATCCAATTTCCCTTATTCTGCCAATTCTTGTGCTGCAACATTTTAGAAAAGGTGCTCCTTATTAAAATAAGACGTTTTCATGTCAAAAACTTGATTTCGGAAATCTCTAATTGTTCAGCCAAACGTATCCTCCGCAACTTGACTGTACATTTTAAAAATACAGTATCTTTGCATGTTTTTCCTGAATCACTTCCTGTATGCAACATTATCAACATCTCTTGCTTTCAACTCATCTGGTACCAAATTTCTAACTTTTTGGACACTCTTTGGCTTCAAATGGTGTTTTGGACCCATGCGATCTGAATTTATTACCTCTAGTTTTAGTTTCCATGTTCTCGGAGGCATTTTGTGATGAAGCTAAAAACATTGCTTGATGAAGATTCGTTCCAAACCATCACAGGAGATCGCTACCGAGTGCAACTGATGCGCCTTAGTCGCGCGCTAAAAGAAAAGTGGCCACAATATCACGAGCGGCATGACAAAGTCATCCTCCAATACGACAATGCTCGACCTCACGTCGCAAAGGTGGTCAAAAAGTACCTGGAAACGCTGAAATGGGAAGTCTAGCCCCAACCGCCGTATTCCCCAGATGCCGCCCCTTCTGACTTCCACCTATTCCGTTCGATGGCACAGGGCCTGGCAGATGAACATTTTCAATCCTTCGAAGAGTTGGAAAAATGCGTTTCTTCATGGATAGCGTCAAAAGAGGACTCCTTTTTTCGAGCCGGGATCCGAAAATTGCCGGAAAGATGGGAGAAAGTTGTCGCTAGCGACGGACAATACTTTGAATAATACATCTGTAAGAAATTTTTTGCAACGGCGGAAGCAAAGTTGTAAACCTGATCTAAAAAGTAGATTCATTGTACCTTGGGCTTCGGAGGATAAGGCTTATGGTGCGTACCACCGGTAAAAGTCCGATATTAGAAGTGGGCACAACTAGTCATAATTTGGAGAAATGTTAAATCTCTGTCGGTCGGTACATTAAAAAACACAATTAATTTCTAATAGTTAATTAAATATTTCTCAGAATCAAGTAAACGTTTTAAGTAGTTCTTGTTTTCAACAATTCAGTAATCCATCACATCACTTGATTAAGAAGGTTCAAAGTGATATCCGGGTAGAAAATTGATCGTAAAATTATGAACAAACATCATGACTTCATGAGTAGATAAAATGATTGGTTTTAAGATTTTTTAATCATAATACCAGCAACAGATTTCTTTCCGTGTAGATGAATGAACATGAACTTAGCGAGGCACCTCTCGCCGATGATAACGCAAGTAGGTGAATAATTTGTTGCTAATTAGTAACAGTAATTTTGAATTTGTTACTCAATTTTTTAAAAATTTGTTTGAGTACTTCGCTAAGTTCATATGAAATGAAATTAGCGAAGCCCCTCTTTTCAAATATGTTTCAAAACAGTTCGAAGCCCAGTGAATATTTTTTGTTATTAATTTGTTACTAATTAGTTACTGTAATTTTGAATTTGTTGCTCAATGATTTTTTCTAGTTTTTTGAGTACTTCGCTAAGTTCATATGAAATTAGCGAAGTCTCTCTTTCAAATATGCTTCTAAACAGATCGAAGCCTAGTGAATAATTTGTTGTTTATTATTTACGGTAATTTTGAATTTGTTGCTCAATTTTTGTTTTTATTTTTTTTGAGTACGTAACGTTAATTTCGAATTTGTTGCTAAATTTAGTTTTCATTTGTTTGAGAACTTCCCTAACTTCATATGAACTTTGCGAAGTACTCAAAAAAATGATATAAATTGAGCAACAAATTCGAAATTACCGTAACAAACTAGCAACAAATTATTCACTGGGCTTCGATATGTTATAAAGCAAGTGTAGCTTCGCTAACTTCATATGAACTTAGCGAAGTCCTCAAAAAACAGAAAAAAATTTGAACAACAAATTCAAAATTACCGTAACTAATTAGCAACAAATTAGTAACAAATTATTCATTGGGCTTTGATCTGTTTTAAAGCATATGTGAAAGTGTAGCTTCGCTAACTTCATATGAACTTAGAGAAGTATTCGAAAAAATAATTGAGCAACAAATTCAGAATTATCGAAACTAATTAGCAACCAATTAGCAACAAATTATTCACTGGGCTTTGATCTGTTTTGTAGCATATTTGAAAAGAGACTTCACTAATTTCATATGAACTTAGCGAAGTACTCAAAAAAATAAAAAATATATTGAGCAACAAATTCGAAATTATCGTAACTAATTAGCAACAAATTATTAACTGGGCTACGATTTGTTGTGAAGCATATTTGGAGGGGGTTTCGCTAACTTCATATGAACTTTGCGAAGTACTGAAAAAAATGAAATAAATTGAGCAACAAATTCGAAATTATCGTAACTAATTAGCAACAAACTAGCAACGAATTATTCACTGGGCTTTGATCTGTTTTAAAGCATATGTGAAAGTGTAGCTTCGCTAACTTCATATGAACTTAGCGAAGTATTCGAAAAAATAAAAAAATAATTGAGCCACAAATTCAGAATTATCGAAACTAATTAACAATCAATTAGTAACAAATTATTCACTGGGCTGTTTTGAAGTATATTTGAAAGGGGGTCTTCGCTAACTTAATATGATCCTAGCGAAGTACTCAAAAAAATGAAATTATCGTAACTAATTAGCAACAAATTATTAACTGGGCTACGATTTGTTTTGAAGCATATTTGGAAGGGGGCTTTGCTAACTTCATATGAACTTAGCGGAGTACTCAAAGAAATAAATTGAGCAACAAATTCAAAATTAGCGTAACTAATTAGCAACAAATTATTCACCTATTTGCGTTATCATCGGCGAGAGGTGCCTCGCTAAGTTCATGCTCATTGTAGATGGTGGCTAAGAGTCAATATACGCTTATAAAAATATAAAGATGTTGGACCAAGTCAGACCATACTGAGATCGATTGATTCTGGTTGAATTCTGACGAGAAGTCAGCAACCGACCAGAAATTGACTCCATTTGACTTAGTCTTCAGTCAGTTTGGATTTGATTGGAGTCGCTTGAAATGGACGATTCGCCATTAGGCCGTCTTATGTCTGAAATCGGTAACCAATTGGAGTTGACTAGATACGTTGAGTTGATACTGTGGCTGATTCGATTAACGACGCGCTTTGTGATCTAATGTTTCTCGGTTCAAGTCGTGCTGTTGTATCGATATTTTGTTTTTTTTTTATTTCATTCGATTTCTAGTCATGCGGTTTTTTATGCGGGACGTATCCTCCGCATAAAACTTCGCAACTTGAGTGTACATTTAAAAAAATACTACATCTTTGTATGTCTTTCCTGATTCATTTCATATATGAAACATAATCGTTCAACATCTCTCGTTTTCAACTCATCTGACACCCAATTCCCAACCATTTGGACCTTCGTTGGCTTCAAGTGGTGATTTATTTGGTCATTCCCAAGGGTGTTTCATGCAACGCGTTCTCATGCAACTTAGCCTCAAGCCCGTCATCCTAAAAATTGACCTTTCGTAACCCGTTTTAACTTTATCAGGTGTACAACTTTGTTTCCGCCGTTTTCCGGTAGGTGCCTCTACCGGCTGAGGCTGGTCAAAATACATAGATGATTTTTCTGGAAGAATTACGAATCACGTGAATCACATCACCCAAAAACCGCACACCTAGTAGTTTGTATGCATGATACATGTAGTGGAGAGATTGCAGCTACAGGGTTGCTATTTCGCGCGAATTTTTAAAACTATCATTCCACATTTGTTCGAATAATAAAAGTTCTTTGCAAATTTTTTAAGCTTGTGAGTTTTATGAAACCCTAAAAAATTAAAGATGGGCGAACGTTTCAGCAATTGGTCGAGCTGACCGAATTGGTGAATTTTTACCTGTATAAAACCAAAATTTACTAGAAGGCGGTTCAAGTAAATGTTTTCTTTAGTGGACAAAATTTCGAATTTATGCTCTTCGATCTCGAGTGGTAAAAATTGCTATATCAGCAGAGAAGTTACCAGGAATTACAAAAACTTTTCGATATATGTAATTGCGTTTCCCTATTCCAATGCGGAAATAGAAAGAATATTTTCGCACTCAAAGATATTGATGTCTGATGAAAGATATTGTCTTAGTTAAAACACATTCAATAATGCAAAGAACGTAATAAATGGAATGCTATTCTTCAATAATATGGTCACCAATTTTGTGTATGATAACAATCGCATTCGTAAAGCAAAATTTGCATGACAGGCTTACGAAGTGAAGTTGGACAAGAAAATATACCGGTGTGTTATGTCAGAGACATAACTGGATGTCGTGAATACGAATAAAACTGACACTTTTACTTTATACTTCCGATCGATAGTGTAAATTGTGCAAGCTTTGCTCTTTTACACTACTAGAATTTGAAACGATACACGTAAAGTACAGTTCAGATTAGTTACATTAAACATTCTGACACACAAAAATTACGAAATAACTAGTATTGTTAGTTCCTTATGATAAAATAATGGTGGTTCTGAAAAGAACTATTTATGAAGGCGTTCATGATGGAGAGTGACGAGTTGAGTTCAAATTCCGATGGATACCGCTGACTTCCGTCTTCTATTTCCAGGATGACCTGTTGTCCGTGAATGCGAAACTGATATGTGTTCTGTTGGAGTCTCCTGCTTCTTCTGCTTGCGGTAACAGGTTTTGTATTTCGCTTGGTGATTCCTCGATCGCACCATGATGAACACGATGACAACGACAGCCAAATTCGAAATGAATGGCTTCTGAGCCGGTGCTATGCATTTTATATCGCAAATCTGCAGAAAGTTTACTACAAACTAAAACTGGTTGAAAAATGGGCCGTATACAGTATACTGAAGTAAAATTTCGCATAATTTTTTGGGTATAAATTACGGTTCTAAATAACACCTTAGAGAATTTTGATGTCGATTATTTCATTTCGGATTTCAATATTTTTGTAAAAGATACTGTACGGGATTAATTTCTGGTATCCCAGAAGAGCAAAATTGTATAATTTTCTAAGATATTAAACACTGATTGGATATAAACGATTTTGAACACTGTTGCGAATTTAGAACTGTGAAAATTGCCAGAAACTGATCACATTATCTTAGATTTGCACTACACTGATAATTTTAATTTTCGGTTTGCAAAGAAGCAATCTTTATAGTTCTTTAGGTAACATTTAGAGCCATTAAAAGGGCTGATTTTGCATAATCTTCCACATTGTTGTTCATTTTTCGCTGTATTTTGCTCCAATGCAAACGACCACCAACAGGATGATGTAAACGATCTTCTTCGAAAGTAACTGGCTCTCTGACCTGAGCATTTGAGGTTTTGTACAAAGCTAAAGGTCTGCTCTTATTACAAGCGACTGCTCCACCTGACGATTGAAGTCCAAATGAAAGCACGACCTAAGCGTTTGAGGCTTTATACCACACAAAAGGTCTCCTTTCTTTGCCATCTGCTCCACCGGACGACTGAAGTTCAAATAAGAGTTGCGACCTGAACGTTTGAGGTTTTTAACCCCGCAGAAGGCGCACTCTCCGAAACTCCGAATCATTCCCACGACGTCCGCTTCCATCCAACGCACAAGAAGAAATGATCGATTTTCGACCACGGTTCCCCTTTTATACGCAGTCAGTTGAAGATATGTGCCTGACCACCTGAAAATCGCCGTCCTTGTGCGAACCCAAGCGAAAGTAAAGAGTTTTCCGCGTTGTTTTCAAATTTTGAGAAAACTTAATTTTTGAGTTGTTTGTGGTTATCTCACGCTGTTGAAAATATTATCCTAAATTCCTGATCATATTTTTGATGAAATAGTGAAAGAATTATGTTGCTGCCATTAATACAAGTCGAGATATTCACGATTAAGTTCTGCCCATTCTTCCATATGGCTAATTTTGAAAAGGCACCCCATAGTAAAGTAAGTCGTATTCACGACAAAAGAAACGAAAAATTTCTAGGACTCCATCCGTTGTGATAGGAAATTGTTTTAATAGTTTGTTAGTTCCTCTTTCCAACATTTTCGATAGTTCTATTCTGGAATTTTTTCCTGAAATATGGAAGAAATCCTATGTAAACAAGGGTATAGTATCCAACTACCGTGTAATAGCTGCTTTGTGCGCTTCATCAAAGCTGTTTGAAATTATAGTTCTGGATTTTATAACACATAGTTGCTCTGACTACATATCAAAGACTCAGAATGGATTCATGCCAAAGCCTTCAACTTCCCCAAATTTAATAATATACACTTCCATAATCATACGTTCTTTACAAGCACGACTAGAAGTAGATTCTATATACACCGATTTTGCTGCTGCGTTCGAAAATATTAATCATCACATAACGATCTTCAAATTAAGTAGACTGGTCATGAAATAATAGTGAAAATAGGGGACTGTACAACCTCACCATTTGCTGTTACCTCTGGAGTTCCTCAAGGAAGTCACCTTGGACCGTTTGTAATTTTATTGTATCTCAACTATCTAATTTTTAGATTCAGTGTATGTAACTATCGTTCGCCGATGACTTTCATATTTCATATTTCCAAATGGGTTTAAATGCCACTCAATTCTCCGTCATCTCTTTTAGTAGCAAAAAGTCTGTATTCAAGTTCGACTATAATATTCCACAAACTGTTCTCGAACGCGCATCGTCTGTCAAGGACCTGGGCGTTCTTCTGGAATCCAAGTTAAATTTTAAAGAGCACATAGAGCTAAGCTATTAGGATTTATTTTCCGCGTTACTAAAAAATTCTCTGATGTTGATTGCTTGTAAGCTCTGTATTGCGTTTCAGTTCGCTCAACGCTCGAATATGCTGCTGTTATCTGGTCACCTTATTACCAAAACGAAATCCAACGCATTGAAGCTATTCAACGCTAATTTCTCCGATTGGCTCTCCGACGTCTTCCATGGAGATATCCTTTAAACTTATCATGTTACCATGGCCGCTGCCAACTGATTGGTCTCGATTTATTATCTGTCCGTCGCGATGTTTGTAAGGCTAGTTTTGTGGCAGACATACTTCAGTCGCAGATCGATTGCTCCGAGCAATTGCAATTGTTACAAATTGACATTCGACGTCGTAATCTTCGATCCTATTTTTTTCTTCGGATTCCCTATGTTAGAACTTATTATGGATATAACAAGCCCATTGCCAGCATGTGCCGCATATTTAACAAATGTTCAATTCTTTCGGCTTACATTTATCACGTAATGTTATCAAGAAACCTTTTCTTATGTTACTGTATCATTAGATTTAGCTGATATAGAGGCACTATATTAAAGGAAATGTATCATTTGAATGATTTTAATCTATTTATACAAAAGATGAGGAGGTTTTATGCCCGCAGGAGAACAAGTTTGACAGAAACTACCTCCAGTGGACATTCAGAGTAAAATCTGACAACAGGAGAAGGTGCTATTACAATTGAAACTGAAATTAAAAAGAGTAAATCATTATTTTTACGGTAACATTTTCCTCACATCAGAGAGTATTAATTAACTAAGGACATCGAAAAAGATGGAGAATAAAAATGAAATCGTTTTCATGGGGTTTCTCAAAGTGACGTGTTGTATGCAGACTTATTTATTGTGTTCATATAAAAAATTTATGCAGATTTTCAAATTATATTTAAGTGAGTTTTCAAGTTCTGCGCATTAAAATAGTGGATTAATGTTTCGCTCGAATATCGCGCATTTTAGTTTCCAACTTCGCGCGTTTTAGTTGGTGGCTTCGCGCGGATTACGCGCGTTTTGATTTTGAAGTTTTTTGCAACAACCCTGCAGCTATCACGTCGGTCAAAAAAGTTCCTGACTTCGGAATCTTTCCGACGCAGAAGAAAACAACACTTTCTACTTCCAAATTTCGATTTTATTCATCAAGGTATTCTTTTTGTAGAGAACATTTTTACTACGATTTTTCCTTAACCTCGAAAACACTTCAGCCTCAACGAAGGCCTCCTCATGCGATGCGGATTTTTTTCCGAAAAGCTTCTATTATAAATCTAAAAATATGAAATAGTCGCTGTGGGCTAAATCTGGTGAATATGGTGAATCATTTCATGGAATTTAGCCATCGTAAAGATAAGTAGTTTTTTGATCGGCTGTGAGAAAACTCGTAGCCCACATCGCACGCATTTTTTCATATTCACGTGCTCATGCAAAACTGTGAATGCACTTCCTTTTGGGGTCGTAACTATGCTAGTTATCTCCAGCAATTTAAATTTTCGATTTTCCTTAACAATAACAGAAATAGGAGGCTAGACTCATCCTCTCCATTCGTTGATTTATTCAGCACAACAGTAAATGCCGGAAAACCTGGTAGGCATAGGTAATCACATGGTTAATATCTTTTCAATCGAAACTACGATTTACGAATTTACGATTGTCAAAGCATGAAATTTCAAAAAGGGTAATGAAATTACAACTGAAACATTGAGAAACCACAGTCCAATATATTCAATTCCACAAATGAGGGGACAACATAATCCAATTCATAATCCCAACAAGATAGTGGCCAGCGGGAAAATTCGAAACCTGATCAGTGGAACAAAGCAAAATACGACCGACGTCGTCGTCGCCGCCGATTGCAAATCAACTTGTTTTGCTCTCGAAGTTCCGAACAACTGCTTTCCAGTAATAAATTGAATCTCAATCAGATTGAAACTGCAGCGATAACAGTCGGAAAGATTCCGCTCGGTTCTCGTCCGAGTTTCACAGATTGTTTGATTGACAGATCGACTCACCCAGAAATTGACCCTCAACCTTCGCCCCCTCCCCCCCGTCCTATCCACCGGTGGTTCCATTCCGGGGTTTTCGGATCGAACTCGGAGTAATAAATCTTGTCATGAAATTTATTCCGCCTGGACCAGGAAGGAAGCTGAGGAAAGGGA
This sequence comes from Malaya genurostris, assembly GCF_030247185.1. Classification (NCBI taxonomy): domain Eukaryota; kingdom Metazoa; phylum Arthropoda; class Insecta; order Diptera; family Culicidae; genus Malaya; species Malaya genurostris. The sequence continues at coordinate 63,596,740 of NC_080570.1, read as the reverse complement.
AATTGTGATTGCCGGTCCACTTCAGACTCGCTCTATCTCTCTTCTCGGCACTGTGTGCATCGAGCGATGGGAGCCCAGCTGAAAAAGGAACAAGAATCTGCCTGAGTAAGTGAGTAGGGAATGATGAAGGACCATCAATAGTATGCAAATTCCTACCAGCTTCGATGTGACGTAGTGAAACCGATCCTTCGACCGTCTGTCTTTTCCATGAGATTGGTTTTTCCACACTCTTGAGGAAGATGGAATCTGGATCGGAGGTCATCTATTATTTGAATGAACTATTGATTGTTGTTTTCTGTCACAAGTGATGCAGTATCGTTTTGTGTTTGGTTGAACTGTTTAACACTTCGAAATTATCTTCAACGATCTCATCTCAGGAGTTCCAATCCAAGCTCCCCAACAAAGGAGACAATCAACGTACAAAGCAAACTGTGAGGAGAAAAAAAGCTTTCCCACCGTACGACAAACCAAAAAGCTCACATTCAGCAAACATTCGCTTTGCTTCCCGCATCTCGAGTACCTGAACCGTGACACCGGCCGAACCGAGGAAAGCAATGAAGCAAAGCGCTTTATCCCCGAAAAGAAAAACTGACGACTTTGATCTTGGCCCGCTTGATTTCTTTCGGATTGCTGACGGAAACCGTGATGACGGTGGTGGTGGTGGATGCAATGCTGAGACTTGCAAAGAATAATTGGAGCAAATCGAGCGAAAGTAAACGAATATCAAACCTCAATCTCAACGAAAATGTTGATCCCTCGCTCTCACAGGCCTCCTAACTGCCTCCGACGATCCGTTTTCCCTTATTCTCGTTTCCAATCGATACGGTCGAGTCGGAAAAAATTTAATCAAAATTGAATGGAGAAAAATTGATCCCGTAGCGATTAAAAGCTTTCACGTACGATGAGGATAATGGGACCCGGCAGGATTGTTTTTCTTAGGTTCTTCGGAAACATAAATATTAGCATGTACTATAGGTGTGCGTCTTAAGTTTCCAAGTGAGGGATTATGGTTGAAACCGGAATGGATCGTGAGTCATTGAACAGGGGGGTTTGGTAGCAAGAATGTAATCTGCACTTTCGAAAGATACTGTAAAAAAATTAACAAACTGATTTTGAGATGATACTAGTGGTTAGTATGGGGTTCAAAACTATGGTTCTACAGTTTGGTACTGATAACCGTCATTTGTTTAACGTTTCGTCTTCGACCTAAATGTCAGTGCATTAACAGTTTATATTGAACTGATAATGTCCCCCTAACAGTTCAACATAAACCGCTAGGCATACGTGAAATAAATGCTATTTTCAAGTCAAACAAATTTACGACATTATGACAAATTTACAAATATATTATATTATTATGTGTTGAATGAAGATTTTTTTATGCTCAAAATAGAAGAAATGGAAGTACCTGACATGCGGTTTAAACAAGACGGTGCCACATCCAACACGGCACGCGAAACAATGACCAAATTGATTCGTGAAATGCTGACCGATATGTTAGAGAAAGTGTGCCCAAATTGGACCTTGTGTGTGTCAGTAGGATCCATAGTACTAGCCATGCAATGATTCTGTACACTAAGAATCGGCTGCGAAGTCTGTTGAAACAGAATGGCCAAACTCCACAAAAGGAATGTAATGCCAGGACTTTGCTTTGCTTGTGTGGGCCATCCAAGGCGGAGCCGCGGCCCACATTTGCATAAAAACATCTTCAAACATTAAATTATATTGATCGTTGTATCGATTCCGATGAAAATTTCATCAATTTTCTCATATTTTTATTTATTTTTAAATCATATCCTATACCTCTTAAAAAATCACCCTTTACTAATTGCTTACAAATGATGATAAAAAAGTTGCGAAAAATCATTTGGAATTCTAAAAATGATATTTTTTCTAGATTTCCAAACGATTTCTGGCAACTTCTTTTACTATTTATCAGTAATGGCATTTAACTACAGTGATGCACCATCGAATAAGTTTCATTTCAACACTGGGGAGGCCGCGCGACGAACATCGCAGAAAAAGCAAAGCGCACTTCTTCTCAGTGTTGAATAGACATAATTTGAGAGTGTGCTTGTGGTTAAATAAGCTGATGCGAGTGTAGCGCATTCTCTTCGCATGAATCGCTCTCACGTGCTCTCGCCTAAATACACCCACCACTGGTGCGTGCTAGTGAGCGAACACTTCTGTGATTTAATTTTAAAATTTGTAGAAGGTGGCGCTGGACTTGATATGAAATCGAGCTTTTGCTTATTTATAAACAATTAGTATTTTCCGAGATACAAAGATTTGAGAAAGTTTTCAACAATTTTATTATTTTGGAAAAAGTTTTCCTCTTTTAGTTTGTGAGCTGGCTTTGAAAAAGTATTCCTATTTTTAGTTTGTAATGGCCTTTAGGTCCTCTAAAATTCAAGAATAACTTATTTTTTCCGACGTTTCGGTCAGTTTTGAATCCTTTTCAAGGAATCTGTAATATCTATTGTGTCAATCATATTCAAAAAATTATAAATATAATTAGTATTTCAACAATCCATACAAAGCTTGCGACATTTACCGAAAACTACAGAACTCTTTAGTCTATCAGTTCTCGCTAAACTTGATATTTATAAATAAATATTATATAAAAATTAATAAATTTTATCCTTGAAAATAATATGGATAATAATAAAGACCGAAACGTCGGAAGAAGAGAAAATTAAATGAGTTGTTGATTTTCACAATTAGTAAGCTGTTACATGCCCCACTAATACTTGCAACATTTGAGAATAATGTTACTTATTTTTGATTTAATGTTCATTTGAAAAAATTAATCAAAAAAAATTAAATAAAAAAAAGACTTTTTTATATTTTGATTTAAAAAAAATTAAAACCAACTATATAGACATATCAAAAGATGCATCCGTTTTTTTAAATCAATTTTGAGTTGAATTTATCTCTCCGCTTGTGCTAAACAAATGGTTGGTCATATTGAAGAAGTGTACAAAGCTTCCTTCAAATCACGTGAAACATATGAAGTCTGATGACTTGTTATCCATTCCTAGAATTTAGCTAAATTAAATAATTGAGCGAAAAAATGCTTGGTGTTACATTTCTTTTGTGGAATTTGGCCTTTTGTTTCAACAGACTACTGAGCCGATTTGTTGCGTAATCGTTATCCTACTTATTTAGGGGTTTGGCTAGAAGCCGTTTTGTGCTTTGGGTACATAACCGATTTCACTATTCTTTACGTTTCGTCTTCGACTCGTCAGTGCGTCGAAGCGCAATGCCTTTTCTAAACAACCAAAATCTTTGATCGGCCGGTTCAGTCGCCAATTCGTTTCCTTCGGGACGCCAGAAAAGACATTGCGCTTCGGCGCAATATAGAAAAGTGTTTCCCAAATAGCGATAACTTTACGTCTGCTTTGCGGTTCAAATTGAACTGTCTAAGTTTTTGCACTTAGCAGTTAAATTTTAATTGCTCTGCACTGACGAATCGAAGACGAAACGTAAAGAATAGTTATCCTACTGATACTAAGAATTCTTCCAGGTCGGGACTCGAACATACAACTAGTGATCGAACATAAGACCAGTGCCCTAACAGATCGGCTGAAAAGTTCGTATCGTTTCTACGAGAGGGCGCCACTAGAATTAAATCTATACCATTTTCAGTTAGTATCAACCTTAGAAAGATAAGTGTATAAATTTGACAGCTGTCTGATTATTAGTTTGTGAGATTTTGCATTTTTAATGAAGCTACTTTTGTTATTGTGAAAAAAAAAATGGAAAAAAAGGAATTTCGTGTGTTGATGAAACACTACTTTTTGATGAAAAAAAGTGCCGCCGATACCAAAAAATGGCTTGATGAGTGTTATCCAGACTCTGCACCGGGCGAAGCAACAATTCGTAAGTGGTTTGCAAAATTTCGTACTGGTCATATGAGCACCGAAGACGGTGAACGCAGTGGACGTCCAAAAGAGGCTGTTACCGATGAAAACGTGAAAAAAATCCACAAAATGATTTTCAATGACCGTAAAGTGAAGTTGATCGAGATAGCTCAACAATCGGCCGGTAAGGTTATGGCGTCTGTATTTTGGGATTCTCATGGTATAATTTTAATCGACTACCTTGAAAAGAGAAAAACCATCAACAGTGACTATTATATAGCGTTATTAGAGCGTTTGAAGGACGAAATTTCAAAAAACGGCCTCATTTGAAGAAGAAAAAAGTTTTGTTTCATCAAGACAATGCACCGTGTCACAAGTCGATGAAAGCTATGCTGAAATTGAACGAATTGGGCTTCGAATTGCTCCCTCATCAACCGTATTCTCCAGATTTGGCCCCCAGTGACTTTTTCCTGTTCTCAGACCTCAAGAGAATGCTCGCTGGTAAAAAATTTAGAAGCAATGAACAGGTAATCGCTGAAACTGAGGCCTATTTTGAGGCAAAGGACAAATCGTACTACAAAAATGGGATCGAAAAGTTGGAAGATCGCTATAATCGCTATATCGCCTTTGATGGCAATTATGTTGAATAATAAAAACGAATTTTGGCAAAAAAATGTGTGTTTCTATCGCCTTCTCAGGACGCATGCTGGGTCTGTCGCAAAGGTAGTCTTAAGGTACGATTACATTAGCCAGTTTATCTGCACAAACTTGTGCAGTTTGACTGTATCATAGTGTAATCGGTTCGCAGTTGTCTGCAAGCAGTCAAAATCGGCTTGACTGTCCATCTGTATGCAGTCAAAGTGTGCAGATTATCTGTGACAATGTAATCACAGTGTGACAATAGTCGACAGACAAACAGTTGAGGACTGCACAGACAAATTTGATTGTTTCTGAAACTGTTGTGCAGAAGTTATCTGCCACAGATTCTATGACAACCAAAAACTTGTTTATTTCATCCAAACACAAAGCAAAACGTTCCAGCACTAGTGTGAGAAATGATTACACGTGGTTTTCCCCAAGAGGGTTGGTTTCGTGATATATTTTTTTCTGATGTGTAGAAACCAGATAGTAATAAAAATACCTGTTTTAATCCACCTAGTGGTGTATTGATGGCTTTCTCGCATTACTCATATTCTCACATTCTCATATATGTGGTATTCTTCGAAATAATTCTTATTGCTTCTTGAAAGAAAACAAAATAAAATCAAATAGCACAACCAGCAACCAACAAAATGAAACAGTTTTGCTATTGCAGGTACTTCTGCAACCGGTGTAAATGAAGTCGGTTCAAATGACCATCTGTTAACATGACTTACAAACTGTATTGATTTTAGTCAATTTTATAGGATTTTATATGATTCGGCCATCGTACTTTAAACGACGGTTTAAATTTTAAATACTTATAATTTTAGAAATGGCAAAAATGAAATTTTAAACACTTGCATCCGCTCAAAGCTCAGAAGCTCAGGAGTTTTGGCCTTTTATTCAAACCTTAATTTGTGAATATCGGTCAAGCGACCTCTACGAAAAGTGAGTGAGTTCCATTATTGAGTATATGACCACTATTTCAGGACCAGGAAGTCGGGAATCATGATAGCCCAAGGCTCTTTGGATATGATGCTGCGGCTCTTTAGTTCTATACACAAATATTGTTTATTTCACAAAAAGTACTTAAAATCGATCGAAATCGATTAACGAGTATTAGACCCCACTTCTATCTCTCAACCACGTGCACTAACTTCTCACCGAACCGCGTTGTCAATGTCGTCATTTTCGGTCGAAATAATGAAGCTTATCGCACATTTCTTAAAAGAAATAAATACTGAATTTTCCGAGCTCCCCCTTCACGATAAAATGCAATGGATCTCCAGAGGCATAGTACTGGAACGTTTTGCTTTGTACTTGGATGAAATAATTATGAAAAATTAAATAATGAATTAATGAAAAAAGTATTAACTACTCAATTAAAAAATGCTGAAATTTACTTATTTGAAATTTTTTTTCTTGGTTTTGTAAATATTTACCGAGTTTCCAATAGCTTATCGTTCGTTCATTAGTTCGACAATTCAATTGATTACAAAGCGTTTGGTAATAAAATTGTGGATCTGTCAAAATCTGAACTCTGCCCCAAAGGGAATTTATACTGTTATATTTTCGTTGCAGTTGAGAACTGGAAAATACTTCCAGCGACAATCATTATTATCACGTGCGACGTGGGATATATGATGTCACAAGTACCGCGCTTTATTCGTGTAGTGATGCACTAGTATGCGCACTAGTAGCGACGTTATGGATTAGCCAATGAACGTGATAAAAACGATTATCGCTGGTTGCGTTTTCCAGACCTCAACTGCAGCGACGAAAAAGAGCTTGGACTTGAGACAACCTTCCCAAAATTTCAACCCTTTAATTGTCATATTCACGGAGGTAGGATGATCCTATGGATTTTTATTGCATTTGATTTTTGAATCTACCACTCCATTTACAATTTAATGAAAATGTATTTGTTGCGTGAAAAATACTATACAATTGCGAAACATATTTTTTCACGCTTTCGATCTTGGTCCCACTCTGGATTTTTTAGTAAGAGCAGATATAACCGTATGATGTGGGCGTTAAGACACAAACGTGTAGATAATGAACATATGATGTGAAAGAATCAAAATTTTTGATTGTTTGTTATGACATCTGCTAAACATATCTAATATAAAGGGTGATTTTTTAAGAGCTTGAGAACTTTTTTAAACAATAAAACGCATAAAATTTGCAAAATCTCATCGGTTCTTTATTTTAAACGTTAGATTGGTACATGACATTTACTTTTTGAAGATAATTTCATTTAAATGTTGACCGCGGCTGCGTCTTAGGTGGTCCATTCGGAAAATCCGCTTTTTTATCGACAAATTTTGTTCAGCGATGAGGCTCATTTCTGGTTGAATGGCTACGTAAATAAGCAAAATTGCCGCATTTGGAGTGAAGAGCAACCAGAAGCCGTTCAAGAACTGCCCATGCATCCCGAAAAATGCACTGTTTGGTGTGGTTTGTACGCTGGTGGAATCATTGGACCGTATTTTTTCAAAGATGCTGTTGGACGCAACGTTACAGTGTATGGCGATCGCTATCGTTCGATGCTAACAAACTTTTTGTTGCCAAAAATGGAAGAACTGAACTTGGTTGACATGTGGTTTCAACAAGATGGCGCTACATGCCACACAGCTCGCGATTCTATGGCCATTTTGAGGGAAAACTTCGGAGAACAATTCATCTCAAGAAATGGACCGGTAAGTTGGCCACCAAGATCATGCGATTTGACGCCTTTAGACTATTTTTTGTGGGGCTACGTCAAGTCTAAAGTCTACAGAAATAAGCCAGTAACTATTCCAGCTTTGGAAGACAACATTTCCGAAGAAATTCGGGCTATTCCGGCCGAAATGCTCGAAAAAGTTGCCCAAAATTGGACTTTCCGAATGGACCACCTAAGACGCAGCCGCGGTCAACATTTAAATGAAATTATCTTCAAAAAGTAAATGTCATGTACCAATCTAACGTTTAAAATAAAGAACCGATGAGATTTTGCAAATTTTATGCGTTTTATTGTTTAAAAAAGTTCTCAAGCTCTTAAAAAATCACCCTTTACATCATAGTCATAGAACAAACAACATCGTACATTTTCATAATTTAAAAATTGTCGAAAGTGATGATTTGAGGAAAGCATTAGAATTTTATTTGCATTTGAAAAAAAGTATTGCAGAGTCTCATCGAATGCTTGTTGAGGCATATGGTGATCATGCTCTATCAGAAGCAACATGAAAAGTTTAAACGGTTTAAACGGCAAAGGACAATGAAAATGAGAGGATTAGAAAGGTGTAACGTATCATGGCGCCGAGAGAGAGGGTGGGAGACCAAATAATCAAAATCAGTCCAAAGTTCAGGAAGGATACAATCAAAGCACTTGACCGTCGTATTCATTTATTTCCGACTACTATTTGTATCAAACGTCACTAAATCAGTGAAAACCAAGATATTGATAGGAAATAAGAAACAGAACAACCAAAGTACTGTAACAAAGATGAAATATTTTATTATAGAACCACTTGAAATGTAAATCATACAGAGATGAAAAAAGGAAGGAAAACAAATATGAACTTGAATGAAATGGAATCAGGAATCAGGAATCAGAACAAATTGGCTCAAATGGCACGTTCCCCTTGATATTTGGAGATTTGTGCCTTGCCATCAATTTGTTTTTAGCATCATTTTCCCGATATATAAGAGGGAAGGATTGAAAGGAAATGGTAAGGGTTGAACTAGGAGGATGGGAAAAATTGACGACACAAAAACACATAAAAGCAGAAGTAAATTCTGCACCCCTAAGGGATGCTGAACAATCTGCTGAGGATCACATTTAGTGGAAGCAGAAGGAAATTCTGAACCTCTACGAGGTCCCGAACAGTCTGCTGTTAATAAAACCTCCAACCCCCGAGAGGATTTAGAGATCTTACAAAAGCGACACCATTCTGCACTCCCGGAAGAATGCAGAACGACTCGCAGTATGTACGAGCAGAAGTAAATGCGGTACCCCCCAGAGGATGCCAAACAATCTGCCAAACCCTATTTAAGGTGAATACAGAAGGGATTCATTCACTCCAGGAAGAACGATGAACCCTTCTGACTATAGCTCCTTACCACATTGGGTGAGAAACGAGAGAATATCCTTCAATTTTAGCTCCGCATACACAGACTCAACCATGTATGGAGAACCAAAAACCCGGATACGTAGCTGCGTCAATGCGGGACAGTTACATATCAGATGATATGAAGTACCATAATCGCATTCACACAAATCACACGAATAATACTCAGCACGTTGAATAGTAGCCATGTGATAATTGAGTTTGCAATGTCCAGTCAGAGCTCTGACCAGAATACTTCAATGATACTTGGAGAAATGCAGTAGACACTTTGACATTTTCAGATTTAAATCTGGTAGAAATGCTTTTGTCTGAGCGCAAGTTTGCAAGCTGCGCCAGTAGCTGGCATGTTTGGATGCAGCCCAAGAACGTATCTTGTGCTTTATCCAACTAGTTGAAAGTGGTAAAGCTGGTTCAGGACCAACGAAATCATTCGTTGCACCAGCTCTAGCCAACTCATCAGCCCATTCATTTCCAGTAATACCAGAATGGCCGGGTACCCATATGAAGTAAACAGCATTTGAAATGCTGAGGTCTTCAATTTGAGTTCGACATGCGATCACTAGATTCGACCGTGAGTCATTCGAACTGAGTGCTTTTAAGGCTGCCTGACTGTCGGAACAAAAATAAATACGTTTACCACAGATCCTCTGCTGAAGTGCCGATTGTACTCCACACAGAATTGCGTAGATTTCTGCTTGGAACACAGTACAGTATCTACCAAGTGAATGAGACTGCTCCAGCCTATTTCACGACAGTAGATACCAGCACCAGCACGACCATTCAACAGAGAACCGTCCGTAAAACAAACTATGTGTTCATCAAGTTGTCGTTCCAGACAACCAGACAATCATTCCTAACGAAGAGGATAGCTCACTTTGAATGTTTTAAAAGGAAAACTGCATGTGAGAGTTAGGTCACTAGGAGCGAGTAAATACTCATCCCACGGAACCATTTGAGACCACAAGCGAGTGTGGCTGGTAGCATAATCTAATGGGTTACTGTTCCAAAGCCCTGTAACCCTGAGACGGTATGCACAAGATAATGCTTCTTGTTTTAGGAACACATATAGTGGTTTAATGCACAGTAGCGCCTCTAGAGCAGCAGTAGGAGTTGTCGTGAATGCTCCTGTCATCGCCATTAGGACCATCCTTTGGAGATGATTTAGCTTTGACTGAACTGTCGCGACTTCTCCTTTCTGCCACCATACAAGACATCCATATGCTAAAATTGGTCTAACGATAGTTGTGTAGATCCAATGAATATATCTGGGTTTGAGTCCCCATGATTTTCCAAAAGCTCGTCTGCATTGGCCGAAAGCCATGCAAGCTCTTTTAATCCTGAAATCAATGTGAGCAGACCAATTCAGTTTTGAGTCAAGAATAACCCCGACGTATTTAACTTGATCGACCACAGTGACCCCTGAAGCAAAGAACTGCAACGGACGAGCTCCTGTAATTATCCTACGATGAGTGAAAAGCACCATTGATGTTTTGCCCGGATTTACAGATAATCCAAACCTGACAACACCATTGTTCAACAGATCGCAGGGCTTGCTGCATTAAATCAAAGAGAGTGTTAATGCTTATACCGGTCATCAATATATGATAATCGTCGGCAAAACCATAAGTCGGAAATCCAAGGTTATTAAGTTTCCTTAACAAACTATCAGCGACTAGGTTCCATAAAAGTGGGGATAGTACACCACCTTGAGGACACCCACAGACACTCCGCTTTCTAATCTCTGGCCCGCCGAAGCGATGATCAAAGAAGTTGATTGCTAAGCATTGCGTGTATCCAGTAAGGGAAAAACCCAAGATATTCCGTTCACGACTGCAATGTTTAACCTCCTGCAGCCATTCAGCCATCGGCACGGAAATACACCTTGACTTAGGAGTTCCTATTTTTGTGGCCTTTTACGACATGGAATAGGAAACCAGTGGATCAATTCTTGGTAAAAAATAATTCCGCCGGATGCCACACGGCTTACCTGTTTGGTGGACTTATACCACCGGTACAGGTGGACCGTAGCGTTATTCTTAGCAGTTGGGAAACCGCTACCGACACTACACGGCTATCTAGGCTGCTCAGAGAGGGAAGTTAACATTGATGGTCAACTTCCATGGATGGCCGAGCAGCCGTGCGAAAGTGATGATTTGAGGAAAGCATTAGAATTTTATTTGCATTTGAAAAAAAGTATTGCAGAGTCTCATCGAATGCTTGTTGAGGCATATGGTGATCATGCTCTATCAGAAGCAACATGAAAAGTTTAAACGGTTTAAACGGCAAAGGACAATGAAAATGAGAGGATTAGAAAGGTGTAACGTATCATGGCGCCGAGAGAGAGGGTGGGAGACCAAATAATCAAAATCAGTCCAAAGTTCAGGAAGGATACAATCAAAGCACTTGACCGTCGTATTCATTTATTTCCGACTACTATTTGTATCAAACGTCACTAAATCAGTGAAAACCAAGATATTGATAGGAAATAAGAAACAGAACAACCAAAGTACTGTAACAAAGATGAAATATTTTATTATAGAACCACTTGAAATGTAAATCATACAGAGATGAAAAAAGGAAGGAAAACAAATATGAACTTGAATGAAATGACTACCATTTGTTTTTATAGAAAAGCCACGCATTGACTTTGCACCATTTCAATTCCTACGAAGAAGTCGAAAATTGGATGTCTGATTGGCAAGGTATCCACAAATTGCCAGAAAGATGGTCACTATTTCGTCTATATTTTTCTCATTCAAAATAAACGTTTCATTCAAAACCACGCTTACTTCATACTTGGTTAATAAATAAATTTTAGATACATTGAAGAGCTGTGGAAAAGTTCAGTATTTGAGATTTTCTAAAATAATAACCACCATGCGGCCTCGGAAAATTTTTCTATAGTTTGAGCGATTTCTATACCTATAATATAAAAATAAATACCTATAATATATTTATAAAAAAGGTAAAAATCCGAAGCACATTTATATTCCTTCTTTAATTGCTTCCAAACACAACACATCAAGTAGCAACGCAACGAACTTCCTTTTGTGAGACCAGATCGATATTTAATCATAATGCAATATTCCGTGAAAAGTTCTCTGCCCCACAAACTTTCTTCCAATGTGATCACTTTGTGCAGAAAAACTGCAATAAACAGCCCACTTCCTAAATTTAAGTCTGTAACCAGTTTTATTTCTCTGATCAATGTAATCACAATACAGACATGCTCAAAAAGTCTGTCGCAGTCAAACAAAACAACTGTCAAAGTATTGACTGTCGACAGTCAAACTTGACTGTTGCAGTCATTCAACTGTGAATAGTGTGATCACATTTCCAGACCAAATTTAAACTGCCGAAAACTTACTTGTCTGTGGCAGATAAACTGGCTAGTCTGATCGTAGCTTTACAAACATCATGAACAGATAAAAGACGGGTGGGTAATGTCGGAGACATAACCGGATGACGTGAAAACGAATAAAACGAACTTGCTTTATCACAGTTCTAAATTTTTTTTTAGTTTGAGAGAACTCTATACCTATTTGAAATGAAAAAAATAAACAAACTTATAGAAATACATTTATGTCGAATCTTACCAAAAAATTGAGATAATTGCATTTTTGTGAATAAAATGATGCCGACGGCCAACGTATAACATGTAAAAAATCAAATGAAATCAAACACTTTCAATTTATAAGGCAAAACATTCTTATTTTTGTATTTCCTTTTCGGAAGGGTCAAAACATATTTGGTAAATTCTTGTATCTGAAAGATATAGCAATATGTAAATCATGGAAATAATAAAAAGAGAATATAATAAAACAAAATTTCTAAGAATCTGCTCGGTTTGGCTGTTTGAATTTGGAAACTCGAAATTCATGAGAATATTTGAAGAAAAAAGCATTTTATCAGATTCATAATAACTGATCGGATCCTTCAATTCTTTAAATTGTAGTGTACTGTTATGAATAGCCAAATTTTTACTAATTGTATTGTCTATAAGAACTACCGTGTATCTGAGTATTGAAGAATGTTTAAGGAGTTACATAGATGTATAGGTGATCAGTCGACCACAAAAAGTTGTCACACTCAGCATTTACATCTCTTGCTTATGAGCCAAAGATGTTGATCTGCAAAAAAAAAGTGACAGTTTCGCTATAGACGAGAAAATCAATTATAAGAGCCTTATGGCTATAACATAAAATGAATGACTGAATTTACCTTCTTGAACAACATGCACAAATATGTCTCCCTCATCCCAACCGTATGGTCTGTTTTACTAGCGAACAAAATGTGTCGTAAGCGCACTTCAGCACTCGAATACTGAAAATATTGCGTATTTCTATGTGTCGTTTTTGCACGAAACGCTTTGTGTGATGATTCGTTCAATTTATGTAGTTGAAAATTTGTGCGCCTTATTTTGGTACTGAATATCACCTCAATGTTCGTTCATACCAAACATTTGAGAAAACTTTATGTTATCATTTATTGCGGATTTTTATCATAAATTGCTGAACATATTTCCGATAATATGGAGAAGACATTATTTTGCAGACCTGAATAAAACAGGAAATATTCACGATTAAGTTCTACCCATTCTTGTAGAGGGTAAATTTTTAAAAGGCGCCCCATAAATTTCTGTCCAGTGAAAATCCGGAATCACGGAAAGTGATCGCTGGAAAAATTCCTTTACAGCGGTTTATTTACCTAGGCACCCACTTTCTGTTGTATAAATTTCACGGTGCTTCGTGCAGTGAGTCAAAAGTTATTCCAGATGAAAGTCGAGATGAGAGAACAAATTCAACACACCGATTGTGATAAACAAACGTGGTACGCAATAAAAGTCGCTAAATCGTGAAAAATCGCTATGATGTATAATGTGCTCAAACGTATCAGGTAGCGAAAGAGCGCGGATCGAGTGCCTCAAGGTGAGCATCGTAGTGGGTCATATGACCGCAAGTTAAACCAGAAGGTGTTGAGAACCGTCAGAGCAAACCCTGGATTGTCGTGTGCTGCTTTTATGCACAAACTCATAAAAAACTGATGATTTGACAAGGGATATGCAACTGCGGAGCAAAGACGAAAGTGTCCGTGACGAATAAGACGATGGATTCGATGCTGTACATGGAAGAGTGCCTCAAAAACCGCGTATTATCTTTTATTAAAGCCCATAAAAGTACCGTGATTGGGCAGATTTGGCAAATTGCAACTACAGCCGGAAAGGTATCCAGTGGTACGTACGATAATAACGTAGATTTCCTCGATAAAAACATAAATCCACCCAAGTGCCCGCAGTTCCGGCCCATCGAAAGATTTTGGACAGTAATCGGGACACGACTCGGATGATCAAAATGTGGAACAAATGTGACAAGGAAGTTGACTTTGGAAGCGGGTAGCGTTTGATGGGAGAATCAAGAAAAAAGTGCAAATTTTCGTTAGAAACGAAGAGAAATGATTTGTATTGATAATTTTTCCTTAAAGTACAGTGAATTATCTTTGTTTTGATGTATTAACCTTATATGTACGTCAGTTCGTTACCGAGATACAGATGACTCTATTATTCCGGATTCTAAATGGACAGCTTTAGTGAAGTACACTCCAGAAAATTTTGAATTTTACAGGTGACTTAATCCGTTATACGATGTAATTCAATAAGACCTAATTTGTCGAATGACGGAAAATTTTATTTGTAATGACTTAAAGTTAGATGAGCTTGAATTTTACTGGTTTCGACTGTAACTTGCGTTCTGCTAGCAGGTTCGACTATATAAATTTAAATGCACCATTTACCAGTCAAGCAGATGCATTCTTCTGTGGCTCAGTCGATTAACAGACGTACATGCGATCCAATGATTCTTGGTTCAAGTCGCGGTGGTTGCTATCAGTATTTATTTTTTTTATTATTTCAATCAATTTCATGTCATGGAGTTTTAGACACAATATTAAATGTTCTTCGACGTAAAACTGAGTGAACTGCGACGCTCCATTTATGTGCATCTAATAAGATGTAAAATCACAGGATTTTTTTTAAGTTTTCATCTGTCATGGTAACTCTGGACATTCAAAAGTTTTTGTTCATGGATGACGACGAAGTGCGAAACGGAGAAAATTTGCGTTGGATTGCTTCAATGCGCTGTGGTTATAAGGTGGCCAGATTACAGCAGTTTATTCGAATATAAAGCGTAATAAAGTGATTCGAAGTAATGTACATCAGTGAAAGCTTGAGCATCACAAAATAAATATTCTAAAACTTTGGAGGTTTTGGAGATAATAATTTTAAGATGCTCTTTAACCGTTGTGCACTCGAAAAAAAAAACACCTTTAACCACCCGAATGGGTACCCGGGTACCCATTTTTTTAAATCGCTGTAAGTTGAGCATTTTTCAACCGATTGAAGTAATTTTAGCACTGTTGGATTCAGGAACTTAAGCTCTTTGGGATTGGTACCCATAAAGATGGACATGGTGCTCCTGGTTCCCAGGAACCCGGATATCCTAAATGAGTTCCGACATCGAGGCATTTATACACGGATTTCACGTATTTTTGTAATCTTATCTAAGAATTGCTATATGAAATCAAGTGCTATGCTGAGTTGTTATGTTTATATATTTCAGGGGGCATCCGTTATGTACGTAACATAAAATTTTGAATTTTTCTACCACTCCTTTCCCCCTTTGTCGAGCATTTCTCAATCTTTTCACCATGTATTGTCACGTATTTTTGAAACCTCTCCCCCCTAAACGCGTGACGTACTTTATGTATGTTCCCTTATATACTTCACTTTCTTATCTTCAGTTTGAAAATTATTATGTACTTCAGGCCTATTGCGAGGAGCACGCAATACCAAATTTTGTGTTATGTATGCAATGTAATTAAATGCAATCAAAATTAGTGAAAGCAGTAGTAAATTTCAGGTAATAAAAATATAAGGAGTGTAATGAAAATGTAACAAAAACAATAAATTTTGAAATTGAACATGTAATCAATTCGGTCTGCGTGCCCCTCGGCCTCAGGCGATGTAAATATGTATAAGTGAGATGTCCTGCAACAGTTGGCAGCGTTGTGTATTCTACATATGTTTCATTTTGGTACGGCCTTTCTCAAATAGCTGGTTTGGAAAAGTTTCAAATTAGTAAATGACATTTATGGTGGAAAACACAAGTGTCGGAACATTCTACGGAAATCCGGATTAACGGGAACCAGAAGAACCTACTACAGCAATATACACGGCCATCGAAAAGTGGATAAATTTCTGAATTTACCCGTACTGAAAAAATTCAAATCGGATGGAATTTGCCTTAGTTACAAGCATTTTTATTTGTGGGTACCCGGGTACCCATTCGGGTGTTTACGTAATAAAAAAAATTTGAGCCCCCCCATTCGACCCCCCTTACTGTAAAATGAAAAGTCAAAGCATGAGAAGTTATGGTCCAACTAGTTCTTGGAATTGACCGAATTGCAGAATCTTAGTTTAAACCTAACTCAGAAATTTCTTATTTTGAAATTCGAAAAGGTACCCGGGTACCCATTCGAGTGCATAAGGGTTAAAATTTACCTTAGAATCCAAGAAGATACCCAGACAGATCTCTCACAGACGATCTACGTTTGAAAATGAGTAAACAGGTTGCCGGCACCCCACCGTAACTTTTGACAGAAAGCAGATAGCGTCATTCCGAAAAATGTCATTTGTGTGTAAAAGCAGCACGTTCTTTTTGTACCAAATACCACACGGAACAGCCAGCGATCGCAAAACAACTAAAATATTAGTTGTTTTTCTGATTTTGATTGGTTAAAATTTGGTACAACTAACTGTTGTGTTGACTGTTGTTTTAACTAATCTGTCATTTTTGATTTATCGTGCTGGCAGCTTAGCAACGACACCCAACAAAGACATGCACCGCAAACAAGTAATGAAACGTTTCAGTTGAGCAATGCCAAACACCCTGAGCGAACAATGAAACGTTTCAATGAGATGTCACTCGTGCGATTGAGCAAAGACACAATCCCAGCAATGTTACTTGTATGCATGAAAGCAAAAAAATGTCTCAGTTGTTTCAACCAATTATTCAGTTATTTGAACTTAAGACACCAATTGCAATAAATATTTTTTACTGTTAGCCTCTTGGGCTAATCGTTCACTGCTTGAACAACGAAAGTTTACCTAATTAACTGCTTATATCTTTATCACTACACTCACGAAGGATATTAAAATGAACCCAAAGATTACAACTCTCAAAAGGGAACTCACCAGAAAAATGGTCACAGGGAATTAAGAAATTTTTCACTTGCAGAATGGCTCGCTGGTAAACCGAATGCTACAGATACACTTTTAAGAAAATACAAATAGTACCACTTCACTTTAGCAGCAAAGTTTTAAGCGTTAAGCGGTTTTAATAACATTGACATGAACTGTCCTAGAATACATTACTCTCAGATGAAATTAAAACATTTATAATGTAGGAATATCTATTTAACACATGGAAAATTTGTTTTACAATTAACTGTTATATTCTTCTGCACACTTTCACTTACATAAAACGACCACTACGTAACTAACATAAATGACGTTCATTTACCATTGAAAATTTTCAATATGAAACGCTTCTGGTGGAATGAAGAATTTTTTTTTGTTCTGCGTTTTGCTGTCTTCGTTCTCCGCCAAGTGACAGCATTTGAATACAACAATTTCGGTTACCTGAATGATTATGACAAAATCAACAGATATGTTAGTTAAATCAACAACATTTGAGTTGAAACAACCAGGGCGTGAAACAACAATTGCAATATTGTAATTTTGTGATCGGCGGGTTCTCCGTGCACAGCAAACAGACGCTTGTACTTTTTGCAGCGCTTGAAACAAATTTTAATTGCATAAAAATCAACACAAAATTTTCTTATGACATTTTTTATGGTATCATAAATTGAAAAGCATCAATCGATAAGGTGAGTGGATTGAGTATTTATGAGGTGAAATCGATCTATTTCGTGATTTAATACCGGATGCTATCAAAATTTTCGAAACCAAAGTTTTTTTTCGTCATTTTCAAAATGTCTACCGATTTCGGTTGCCGGCATCCCACTTTTTTCGACAAATCGCGAAAAATTGTCAGTGATATGCAGAGATGCCAAGTCTGCAAATTTGTCTGTAAATTATCAAATTTCTTAATTAACATGTAAACCTTTTTTCGCCTAAAGACTTTTTACAGACTTTTGTAACTTTGATTGTTTGCAGACATTCGTCAGAATTTACAGACTTTTGAAAATTGGCTTATTGTATTACCTGGTGTCTCGGGTGATATGCAACACGTGGACAACTTGACGGTTTCAATACATCCGTCATATAAGTAAAAACTTTGGTTCTCTGGTTCTGTTAGCCATGGCGACTTCAAACAAATCGTCTAAGTCAAGGAAAATGAACTTTAATGCACTGATTAATGCCATTAAACGTTGCTTAGTGGATAAGAAGCTAATAAATTCGACTGCAGTAATGTATTAAATGCCGCGAAGCCGGTGGAAGACCGACCAAATCAACACCAAAGGATTAATGCCATTAAACGTTGCTTAGTGGATAAGAAGCTAATAAATTCGACTGCAGTAATGTATTAAATGCCGCGAAGCCGGTGGAAGACCGACCAAATCAACACCAAAGGCGCCACCATCCAAATCATCGGCCAAGAGAGCCAACGCGAAGTCAGCATCAGGCAATAAAGACTTTTGTTCAAAACGTCTCCGAAAAGAATAAATTGCTTTTTTTCTGTGAATAATTGCAGTTTTTACTTATATATTTTTCATTTTTAGCGAAATTTCTTGGGGTGCCGGTTACCGAACACATTTATTGAAATGGCCAAAATTTATCACTTTACTAAATTGATAATAAAGTTTTTTTTTCAGTCGATTGAATCAACTTAGCTTCTTATTCAGTTGTTAGCTAGGGACTCTAGCTTTTCATTGATTTATATGTATATATGAAAAGAGTGCCGGTAACCGAACACTCTGCCCTACATTTGTTCTTTTGACAAAACTTTACACAAATAATATTGACAACCTCCTTAATACTTTGATTGCGATGCGTCAACACCGGCATCTTTTGTTCGTAAGATTTGTTCAGTTTGCTTCTGTGCTATTGTTCACCATCACCATCGTGCTCATGGCAACGGTACTTTGTATTTCTTTTGTTGTTCCGACTGTGATCGTATCGAACGAGACAAGCAAGCGAACCAA
This sequence comes from Malaya genurostris, assembly GCF_030247185.1. Taxonomy (NCBI): domain Eukaryota; kingdom Metazoa; phylum Arthropoda; class Insecta; order Diptera; family Culicidae; genus Malaya; species Malaya genurostris. The sequence continues at coordinate 63,577,902 of NC_080570.1, read as the reverse complement.
TAATCTGAATTATCTTCGCCAGTAACGAAAGTCAAAAAGGGGAAGTCAACTCAAAACCGTCCCGAGTTTAGTTTTGATTTAAACCGGCGAACAATCGACCACTTTTTCTTCTTTTTTTCCGGTATGCAATATTAAGCAATTATTACTAACGGACCGTGACCGCACTTCGCACAACTTCGCTATGCAGACGACGGAAACTTCAAAGCAGAAGGGATAAACACCCCGTGGGGCCCTGTTCCTACCGCTCACGTTCAAGTCACGATCAGCCCGGTCTCGGCGCCACTCATCCTCCGAGAACAGCAGGTTCTTGAAATTTCGCAAATCCTCCACCTCGGTAACTTTCCAACGGTCATCAAACAGCAATAACCGTTCGTAGGGACAAAACATATGTAAATAAACAACTGTCAGCGGGATGGTTTCCTTTTCGGCCAAGCGACAGGTGCACGACTTTGTGTTTGTTTGTAAATCTATATTGACGTCGAAGCGAATGATGAGGGAAGTGAGGGACCAAAACCTTCCACGAAGCGACTTTTGTTCGAAGCCGGGGAGGTCACGAACCTTCTGAAAAAAAAGCGATCCCCTTCCTCTATCGATCCACCCGGGGGAAATAATTTAGAGGGCAAAACAAAAGTGGAATAAGAGCGAAATTAATTTCTCGTTCGAGTTGGCGTTCGCGTTTGAATCAATATTCGAGCAAAATTATGCGGCCCAGGGTCGACCATCGTTCATCGCCGTTCCACCGCTGTGTGCTCGTGGAAATAATGCTCTTCACATCATCGGAAACGCCATCGCAGGGAGGTCGAATCAACTGAGCTAAGGATAGGAATGAAAAAAAATCCAAACAAACCGAACGAACGAAATGAAGTTAATTAAATTATTTGAACTTCCAGGCGCACTAAGAAACGAGCGTTAAATTCCTTAATCTGTTTCTTCCTCCACGCCGCGCAATAGAAACCGCGATTGAAGGCGCAGTTCGAATTCTGCAGCCGATTGCACCAAAAAAAAACCGGCGGCCCAGTCGATGTTTACGAAATAATTGATCGTAAACGTTCTGGTTTCTGATGGTAGGGCTGTTGGAGAGGCTCGGTTGAAGAGGGCTGCGGTGGCAGGAAATTTCACTAAATTGGATTCAATTCTCTGGGCGCGCGAGTGATCACTCGCTGCTCCACAATCTATCTCACTTTCTCCTGCAGTATCACGGCACCATCGGTACCATCATTCTCTGCGCGAGCTAAGAAACTTCCGAATATAATAATCAAATTACTTACAGTGCAATCAACGCTTTCTCGTACAACAACACCTACGTCTTCCGAGACCACGGCCATGGTAAAAATAGTTACAGCGAAGCAGTGCGATTTCCGGTTGCCTGACTTTCGGGAATGATTGATGAAGATTCCTCGTGACATCGGTCTACTCGGTGGGTTGTTCTGTTCAGCGCTCAGGGATTGGTCTTCCGCGTAGAAGCAGTTCTATTGTGTGTCGGTTTTTTTCTGAAGGCTCCGCGTCTCCGGAAGTTAAACGTAATTATGTTATTATGCTGAGAGTTGCGTCGAACCAATGCATTTTCTATTCGCTTGAGAGCATATTGAAATCGTAAGGGCAGATACATTTCATCAGTGCTCCGGGTGGAAGCTGTTGTAGAATCAATTTATGTTCGGTTAGTTTCACTAAAATGTTTCTAAGATAATGGCCAACAGTTATTTCGCACTAGAAAACGATTTGGTACTATTGATATTTACGTTGTAAACAAACATTATACTCTCACTTTAAAAATACTTTCACACTAGGTAGCAATTTTTTTGAAAATAAACTAGTTTTGAGTAAGATTAAATATAAAAATCAAGTGGTTTCATGTCATTTTAGAAATGTAGTGAAATATCAGTCTTTTCTATTTTAAAAATGTCAATACTATTCAGTCAAAGTGATTGTTTTGCAATAGAAAAGTAGCCTATAATTTATCAAAATGAAACACATGGTTGCATTCTGTTCAAGATTCCTATAACTTTAGACAAAATAGCGATGCTAATGAAAAATATCCCTAGATTACTAACTGAACTGAACTTATTTATGTTCGGAACTTCATCAGTAGAGACACTGTAACACATGGGCATTTTTTCAATTGATACTAACCTTTAGAAGACAGCTTCAATAGTTTGTGAGTTAGTGTGCTAAGAGTGACGCTACTTTTGTTATTATCAGAACAGTGGATCAAAAACAATTTCATGTTAAGTTGCGTGAATTAACTGACATTATAAAGATATTAAAAGAACATGTTGGCTTTATATTGCATGAGCATTTTCTATGAGAAAGCTCTGTTAAAAGTGGGTGACGCGTTTGCTAACTGTTGACCAAAAACGAGAACTTGTTGAAGATTCTGAGCAGTGTTTGGCCATGTTTAAACGTAACAAACCGGAATTTTTGCGTCGATATGTGACAATGGATGAAACATGGATTCATCAATTCACTCCGGAGTCAAAATGATCGTCATCTGAGTGGATAGGAACTGGTGAACCTTGTACAAAGCACAACAATCGGCTGCTATTTTGGTATGTGCGTTGTGTAATATTTATCTACTAGCTTGAGAAAGGAAATACCATTAATAGTGTTACTGGAGCGTTTGACGGCTGAAATCGCAAAAAAAACGACCGCATATGGCAAAGAAAATTTTTTTGTTTCATCAAGGCTACGCATCGTGTCACAAGTCAATCAAAACAATGGCGAAACTACCTGAATTAAACTTCGAATTGCTCCCACATCCACCGTATTCGCCAGATTTGGCTCCCAGCAACTATTTGCTGTTCGCAGATCTGCAAAAAACAATGCTCGCCGGTAAGAAATTTCGCAATAATGAAGAGGCTATCGCTGAAACTGAGGCTTATTTTGAGGCAAAAGATAAATCGTTCTACAAAAGTGGTATTGAAATATATGAGCGGCGCTGGAATGATTGCGTTGCTCTTGATGGAGATTACGTTGATGAATAAAGTTAATTTTGAACCAAAAAAATCGTGTTTTTTAGACCGGAGCCAAATCGGGCGATTACTCTTAGCACAATAACTCACAAACTAATGAATAGAACCTGATGAAATTCTCACAGCTGTCGTTTTAAGGTTAGTATTAACTGAAAAAAGATGACTGCAATAAAACTAGCGCCATTTATGTGTTAGGCTCTGGACTTTTCAGCCTATATGTTATATGGTAAATTCAGATTTAGATTCAGATCCATGGATGGATTCCAAATGGATTGAATTCGGTATTCTGCAACTGAATGTTGGAACTAAAGTATGAACCTAATTTTAGGAGTTGAATTCTAAACCTGAGTTCTGTAACTGAATTCTGGAACATATTTCGTAAACAGCTCCAGAATCCTAATCCCGTTCCTAAATTTAGTTACAGTATAAGGGTCCAGAATTTAGTTTCCAGAATTCAAATTAAGTTTCTGAATTCAGTTGCAGATGCCAGGTCAAGAATTCAGTTTCTGAATTCAGTTCCAGTTACGAAAATCGAAAACTGGATTCTGGAACTAGAACTGAGTTGTAGAACTTAATTCTTGACTGGAATCCTGGATCTGAATTCTTTTGCGGAATTCAGTTTCTACACATTTCGAAAAAATCTTGTGATTTTACATCGTGTAAGACGCACATAAATGGAAAGTCGTTTCTCACAGAAATTTATATTCAAGAACATGTAAAATTGTGTGATTTTAAAATCAAATGCCTGAAAATCGAATGAAACAAAAACCAAAATATCGGTTTAATCGAAAAACATTAGATCTCAAGCCACAGAAGCACATAACCCATGGATTAATAAGTCCCGAGACTAACAATGGAAACAACATTTTTTTGCAAATTTTTTGTTTATTCATCAACCTTTTAGGCTGATACAATGGTTCTAACGTTTTTACAATTTTTCAATACCATGTTTATTAAAAAAATATCTTTCGCTTCAAAATAAGCTTCAGTTTCAGCGATGACCTCCTTATTTGAGCCAAATCTTTTTCCCTGGAGCATATTTTTAAGATCAGCAAAGAGCCAGTAGTCACTGGGGGCTAAATCTGGCGAGTATGGGGGGTGGGGAAGCAGGTCAAAACCCAATTCGTTCAATTTCGCCATTGTTTTCATCGACTTGTGGCAGGATGCATTGTCTCAATCGCGGCACCCACTTGGAAAAAACCTTTTTCATGCTCAATTTTTCATGAAGGATAGTAAATACACTTCCATATGATATCTGTGTCATCTCAGCAATCTCACGGAGCTTCACTTTACGATCTTTCATTATAATTTTTGTCACTTCACTCACATTTTCGGTGTAACGGCTTCCACAGGTCTACCCGAGCGTTCCGCGTTATTTGTGTCGGTACGACCACGTTTAACCTCGGCGAACCACCGACAAATCGTTGCTTTTGATGGACAAGAATCCGGATAACATTTTTCAATCCATTGCGTCAAGTTAAGCAATTATGAGTTTTATCGTTTATAGAATTATGTCACCGGTAAAACTCATTATTTTGTTCTGTGTGAATTCTGGAGCTAAATTCTGATACTAGAACTGAATTCGGTAGCACGAATCTAAAACTGAATTGGGGAACTGGGACTGAATTCTAGACCAGAAATTGAATCCTACACACTTCGGAAAAAAACAATATTAAATCCACGTAAATTTGCGAGAACTGAGACGCTCCATTTATGTGCATCTAAAACGATGTAAAATCACATACATCGTTTTAGATGCACATAAATGGAGCGTCGCAGTTCACGCAAATTTACGTGGATTTAATATTGTCTAAAATTCTGTGACATGAAATGCATTGAAAAAAAAAGTGAATACTGATAGCGACCGCCGCGATTTGAACCGAGAATCATTCGATCACAAAGTACTGAGAAAAAGAAGAATTTTCCATCATTTGACAAATTAGGTCTTTATAAATTACATCGTATATTTAAGTCACCTGTAAGCCTAATTCCGGTGGCAGAAGAAAATTATCACAATTTCATTTACGAGAAAAAACTGTCAAAACTATGATTTCTTCTCAACGAATTCAACAGCTGAGCTGCGGTCATTAAATTTCTTGAAGGAAAAGAAAATTGCGAAGAGATTTTACCTATTTTCTTAATTTGGAATTCCTACCAAGTTTGAAAAGAAATTTTTTGACAATTAAGAAAGAAAAAAGAAAATATTTCGACGATTTTGCTAAAGAAATTCTGAAGAACAGTTATTTTGGTCATAAAATTCAGCTAAGCTATGAAAAAATTATTACGTAGGAGCAATGGAGACCTGAGAGAGATCTATTGAGCTAGATCTCTTCGCAATGTTCTTTTCTTTCAAGAAAATTTGTGACCGGAATTTGAATTTGATTATAATGAAGTTCCTACGGTACATTGGCTAAAATGTCCTGAGTAAACTAGAATGAATCCAACGAATCAAATTTACATCTTTTATATCTGAAGGCTATCTCAAAAAAATATGGTAGACCGCCAACCCTTGTATAACATTTATCTATCCACTTTTCTCATCTCTCTCACCTTTTTAGCAAGAGCACTATTACTAATCTGTTATTCTTGGTGTCTTCAACTAGTTATAGTGTTATAAATTTTGTTTTAACTGTTAGTTTTCATTCTAGTGTAAAGCCTCAATGTATCTGTTGGATCATTGTAATCTGTTGATACAAATAATGAGGAGGTTTTATACCTGCTGGAGAGAGAGAGAGAATGCCAAATTTCATCTCCATCGGGCTTTTCCCTGCTCCCAAATAAATAAATAAATAAATAAATGTGCTGAAAGTATGCTACACGTTTTTATATTACTTTCGGTCAAGACTTCCATGAAAATCGTTGGTCACCTACGACGATCAGATGGCTATATGCCAATGTTGCCTGAAAGCTGTTCACTACGGTAAGCCTGTAGAAACTGGACATTCAAGCTACTTCTCTATCGGTCCAAAGCAAGATGCCATACAAAATTCCTTAATTTTTCACAAACTTTACTTCTAGTCTTACAGTAATGAGGGCTTCAATTATCAAACCATTTTCTAGAGTGAAAAATCTTCTAAATTAGACTCAAAAGTAATATAATTTACGAATCGTTCAAGTTTTTGGTTTTTAGAAGTGATTTCGGTTATATCGGTCCGCGGATTGCGGTTTCGGAAGTACCGGAAATAATGGTCACATACTTCAAAACGGAACTTACTCACTTTTCTCCGAGACGGTTTAACCAATTTTCACAACTCTAAACTCTCTTTAAACTTACGGTTTCATAAACTGTTATCGAATTTCATCTGGAGCCAACTTCCGTTACTACACACTTAAATTTTATTGCTGAATCTCGGCGAAATAATTGCCGAGATTTGCATAGGCGAGGGTTCGGTAACCGTCTCGGCAAAATGTATAATTACCGAGAATTTCGGCGATTCTGAACTGTCAATTATTGCCGAGCTTGTCAGCAGTAATTTTGCTGTTAGTTCGGCAAAAGCGATCAGGATCGAATCATGGATTACCGAGTCATCAGTAATCGAGTGTAGAAAGGATTTTGCTTTATTATTGCACGAAAAACTTATCACGAAAGCCAAGTTTGGGGAATGAGTGTGCTTTATTAATACACACTTTAATTAAAAAAAATCAAATCCCGAAAAGAAGTATCACAGATAAAAACATTTGTTACTAATGCTCGCCCTAACTGGAAATAAAAAAATATTCAAAAGTATATATAAAAAGAACATTTTTATTCCACTTAGCTTTTCACGTAATACTGAACTCTGTTTCATTCGCCAAATTCTTGTATTGTATTGTATTGTATATCATTTATTTATACCCGGCTTTAACCTATCGTGGTCGTTCACCGGGTCGCCAAATTCTTAAATATTTTTCGAATTTCAGTAAAAGCTAACACACTGTTCGAAATCTCGGCAAACGGATTTGGTGATTGCGTATATTTGTTGTTTACGGACAATTTCAGCAACATATTATGCCAAACTTTGGCAATAAAATGCGCTTTACCGAGATATTAGTACTTTACAATAACGTATTTCAGCAATTAGCATGCGAATTACTAAACAATCAATAAAATTTTGTGTTGCCGATCTAATTCGGTATTTAATTATGCCGATCTGGAGAATCGGTTTTAAGTGTGTGGACCTACTGGGTATAGCGTATTTAAAATTTAAACTGTTATTTGAACGATGCTGAATACATGGAATTTTTTTTAAATTTGACTCAAATTTGTTTTTTAAATTTACTCGGTTATTTGCCCAAATAAACATTCTTATTCAAGATTTAATGAAAAGAATATCTTAGTAATATTGATGAAAATATGAGTAATAATCATTGCAGGGTTTTTTTTTCATTTAGCGGTTATGGCACCGGTTTGTGCTGAGTACACATGACTCTTTTCTTATTTTTATGTTTCGTAAATATAAATGCAAATAGCATTAAATTCACGTCTGCTTAGCGGTTTACGTTGAATCGTTAACTGTTCAACAAAAACTGCTAATGCACTGATGAGTTGAAGACGAAACATAAAAATAAGACTAGTTTTTCTTTTATTTTCATTGAAAACTCATTCGAAATGTTTTTTCAGTAATAATAGGAACCAGTCTTTTCAGTGCATGATTTAAAAAAAACTACAAGGATCAGCCTCATGGGGTTGTTCAAGCCATTGATGTGGCAACCAAAATTTCTAATGATCGACATTTTCCATTAATCGTCACACTTTTGAATCCGCAAATGCACGAGAGCCTGCTTAGTCTTTATTATGAACCAACACCGAACACGCGAACTTAAAATATAGACTATATTTGTCATGATTTGTATTTGTTTTTCAGCCGACGAAATTACATCAATAGCCCAAATGTATGCAATTATATGTTTGCATATGCTTGCGATACAGATATCGATATTTAAGCTTCTTTTCGCCAAGCTTGTGTTCAAGTTTTGTATACAAGCAGTTATTTTCATAGCGTTTCTCTACCATTACTATCCTTCTGCGATTTCGGTTGAAGCGATAAACTTTATCTCATTATCAATCGTGTTCATCTTATATAAATAAGAAATTAATCTTATGCACTTAAAATTTACTCTGGGATAGTTGTCAATTTCTCAGGCGAAACGACATAACATGGGATTTAATCCAATCTTTCATGACACAAGATCAGGGCATAGCAATTAAAGCTTCAAATCGTTTTATGGCACTCGCTGTCTTGCTGTCTAGCATCAACCTACCTATAGCAAGCTACGTGTAGGATTGAAACGTTAGCTATAATTTTGCTTATATTTATAGCTTCGTGTGCTTCCAACAGCTTCACTTTTGCATCGATTGACCAATCAGAGCGCTGCTTTCCTTTTGATATATCGCCTACTCCTTCAAAACTGTCGACTATGGCAGGGAAATCCGGTATGCCGGAGATTTTTTGCATGCAAAATAGGACACTGCTAGCTATTAATCAACATTTCAATGATATACTATTAAAAATACATGGCTATGAACATTCAAATCAATGCGTAGAAATATTACCATTCAAATGGTGACAAAGAACAGCAACAAGAGTCCAGCCAATAATCCAGTTGAAGGTCTCAAATCGGCCCTGAAAAAACCTAATTTTAGAAAGCTTTCTCTTTCTCTGCTGCAATATTGCATTTTATAACCTTAGCTTATCTGACTATTTTCAATGAAAATAATATGAAATGAATATAGATGTCAAGTTGTCTCAATGAAATTGGACACGGTTATTGGACCGACCCAGCTGTCAAAAGCTGACAGCCGTAGCACAACCTTTTAGCAGTAACCCAAACATGACAGCACTACCGAAAAATGTGTGTCACTAATAACAGTGGTACATTTTTAACGGTCCATTAGATTTCGAATCTTGTTTTAACATCCTTTCCCCGATCTGCTAGACAACAAAACAGTGAATCACTGCAACGCGACTATCTTTCGATTTCTGTCTTCCTCTCTCTCTCTGTCTGTTTATCTGTCTCGCTTCACCTTCGCTAAGACAAAACAGCAGCCCCACAAAAAAACGAAATTCCGACGAACGAAGAAACAGAGACATTTTCATCTGCCACGAATTGAAGAAAATAAACCTGGGAGAAAAACAACACACATTCATCATCGGCATTAAAATTCTCGTTAATTGATTTAAGCTGTTATTTTATCACCTCACTTCCTTCGCAGCTTCGTGGTTTGGGATTTTTGAGGCAACGGTCGCTATTGATGGGGCTCTGCTGCGACTTCGTAGCAAGTAAACCTAAACCGTTTTTTTTTCTCTGACACCGCCTTCCACCCACCCCCCTTTCCTTTGGAAAATATCATCCGTGTCTTTGCCGTCACCGCGACGATGGAATTCCGAACTTGCGGCATGCAGTAGCCTACGCACGGGTGGCGTTCCTATCGACTGCAACTTTAATGCTCCATATAAGGAAGACGCTCGCTCGTAGAAATGGAACCGCACAGCAGAACGACCACACAAACGCACTTGTTCCAGAGGCATTCCAGACTGTGCGTCAAACCACAATCGCACACACAGGGGTCTGGTCGTATGTACATGCATCCACCATTAATCAACCCCGAACAACCGAACGGCGACGAGCCGAAACCGAACCCGAAAAACGAGATGTCAAAAAATGGAGCGATTAGATTGAAAGCGCACTCGGCTTAGTTCGGCTGCGGCGGCGACGGAGACGGCGATGGCGGCATTCGCGAGATTATCGTTGAACCCCGAAATAACTAACCACTAATTAATTGCCTTTCTCCTTCGCTGCCACTGCTGCCAACCATTGTTAATTACCGAAAATAGACAAATTACTTGTCAGATGTTTTTGCTTGTCGCTGATGTTTCTTCGGTTCGGTTATTTATCTTGAGATGAAGCCGGGATATGCTGCGGTTTGCCGACCATTGCTTGAATGAATCGAGCATAGGGCGATTGTTTAGATAGAAGGGAATGAAGTTTTCTTAGCAGATAACTTAACTAATGGCAGGGTTGCCAGTGTCCTAACGAGGTATCATCGTAAACTTGGTTTTGTTTTGTCATACAATGACAGCCTGTCGTGTTTCGGGATGGCACAAATTTTTTTCCAACAAAATACCAAACCTGGCATCACTGCCAGCCGTCGTACGCCACACGAGGCACTGCTGCAATGGACTATTTCAGCTGACGGTTCGGAAATGTAGCAGAACGCACTTGCCGCCGACTGGGTTATGTTTATGCGTGAAGGTCCCCGCATTTATATATGGTGTGGAAACCCGAAAATGTAAGAAATGTCTTAATTTATCGATCAGACTAGAACTGTCCTTGGCGTGCGGTTTCAGCTGTCACCGAGTGACGTGTTCCAGTTCGAGTACTAGGCGAAGCCAAGAAGTCTATGAAGTGCAGAAAATCACCACCACCGTCGATAGATTCAACATTTAGAAGTAGCTCAATTTTAAAATCCATTAATTCGAACCAATTACTTTGGATTGAAGATTAGGATGTATTAGGCCACCGACTAATGGAATTAATTCCATCAATCGTTTGGCTGTCGTTTGCTAAGAGTGTTTACGGTTGACAAGGGAAAAACCAAACCAAGCCAACTAGAACGGATTCGTATTAGCCTATGTCCTCTTTCTTCCATTGATTCGGAAATTCGGATTTGTACATTAACTATTCATAGTCTAGTTGTCAATTCATCGATCGTTCAATTAGATTTTACACGAACATGATATAACCTCACAAAATAAACAGAATGAACCTTTTTTGTCAGCCGCCGTGTGTTTGTTTACAGTTTAAAAATTCATCAGAGGTTCATCGTTTGAATTTTTTTATTTAAAAGATGTTTCTATTCAGGCCTATTTGCGTACAAGCTTTAATTAGCAGTTGCAAAACAAAACAAATAAACACGGCAGCTGTCAAAGATGAACTCGATTCATCGGTAATTTATTTGTGTCGTCTTCGTGTAAAACCTAATAGGGAACTCTGTATTATTGAATTGGTGTTAATTTCTGATTTAGATTAATCTATCCGTTTTTGTTTTCGTTTAAACATTGAAAACACCTCAGTAACACATTGCACACATAAGTCAGCGATCGCAAAACAACTAAAATGTTTTTAAATTTGGTACAACTAATCGATTGTTGTTTTAACTAAACTATTTTTTGTTTATCGTGCTGGCAATTTGGCAATGACACCCAGCGAAGACAGTCGAGCAATGACATGTACTCTTAACGGAAAATGAAAAGTTTCAATGAGGTGTCACTCGTGCAACTGAACAATAATACAATCCCCACAGAGTTACCTGTATGCATAAAAGGAGTTGTCCCAGTTGTTTTAATCAATTGAACTAAAGACGGCTAATGCAATAAATATTTTTTACTGCTAGTCTCTTGGGGGGGGGCAGATCATCGTTTACCGCTTGAACAACGAAATTTTGCCTAAGTAGCTCCTTACAGCTTCATCACTAAACACGCAGATGATATAGAAATGCAACAATAGATTATATTTCACCAGCAAAATGTTCACAGGGCATTAACAAATTTTTACACCACCTTGCAGAATGACTCGCAGGAAGAGCATTTCTAATTCCGTGTTCAAGAACGTAGCTGACAAGCCTAATGCTAGAGATGAACTTTCAAGAAGATACAAATACTACCACTTTACTTTAGCAGTAGTTTTAAAGTGCTAAGCGTGTTTAAATACATTGACATGTTGTTCTTCTGCATACTTTCACTTACATGAAACGGCTACTACGTAATTAACATAAATAAAAAAATGTTGAAAATTTTCAACATAAAAAGTTTCTGGTGAAATGAAGAGGATTTTTGTACTGTGTTTGTTTCGTTCTCCGCCAAGTGATAGCATTTGAATACAGCAATTTCGTTTACCCGAACAATCAGATGTGCTAGTAAAATCATCAACATTTTAACGATTTATTAATTTTAGTTGGTTTGACGTAAAGCCTCCATAACGAAGTTCTGTTTTTTGCAATGACTGAGTAAAAACGTATATTGGAGAAACCAAATGAATGAAAAACTAGCAGAAAAGATGATATATTGAAAAAAGATACGCTCAGAAACAGGACTCGAACCTGCGCTCTTATGCATTCCGTGCATACGCGCTACCATATCGCCACTCTGAACCGATGTCCAGCCAGCGACTGGCACCAGTAAAGAAGGTGACAAGCGATTATAAATACACTCTCCTACTCAGTGCTTTAGCGGAAGAATAGGTATAGAGCGAGAAGACTCATTGTTTGATGGACAGAGAGGATGTTTTTATATATGGTATCGGTCGGGTGACGGCCAATATGTAGACCATGTTCGATGTGCGTTCTACCATGTCTGACTGCGTTTTAGAGTGTCTAATAACAAGGTTCAGAGTGGTGAAATCGTAGCGCGTATGCACGGAATGCATAAGAACGCAGGTTCGAGTCCTGTCTCTGAGCGTATCTTTTTCCAATAAATAATTTTGTCTGTTAGTTTTTTACTCATTTGGCTTCTCCAATATATGTTTCCACTCAGTCATTGCAAAAATTCAACACGGGACTCCAGAGCTGACGGTGAGAGGTCTCCAATCTTCACTATCATTTCACGGCCGGTCAAGTACGAGTGCAACCAGTCAAGAATAGAGCCAGTAAAACCGAATCTTTCTAGTTTGGAAATCAAAATTTGATGGTTTGATTTTGTCGAAAGCGGTGAAAAAGTTGGTGTAGATATAAATGAAAAGTTTTATTTCTGGGTGCATTTCTGTGGAATAATTTAATATTGCTGAAATTGGACTGAAGGATTCTGAATGCCATGCCTATCCCGGTAACCAATAAGCACATACTAATGCCGCATGAAATGGCATTTCAATCGCACTTGAAACTGAATTAAGGCCGACTTTGCAAAATATACGGCTGTTCATAGATAATGCTTATTTATGGCTGGTGTGATTTTTGAAAACTGAAATCTGATTGATTTACAACAAATAGGCTTTCAGATTGCAGATATAAAGCTATAAGCATTTTTGGTGCTCATGAAAAGCTATTCTAATGCCTTTATTAGCGCTTACTGGCTACCTGGGTAGCAACGATGTTACTGAAGGAAGTTTATTTAAATTTTTCTAATGTGTTGAAATTTATATTTCAATTGACGGTAAATGTAGTCTATTTCGTTCGACAATTCCGCTTTTTGCCACCATCAGTCGAAACCCGTGGATGGAACCCGAAAGGTTAAACTGTAGGAATCGTGACAATTAAACACCTTCCTGCGCCGTCGACAATTCGATTAAGAAACCAATTTCACCTTTTCCACTCAAATTGAAACATAATAATAGTACCTAATGTATACTGTAATTCGGCGCACCTCCCGGCGGCGTCTCTATTGCATATCGGTAGAACCGGTCCGTAGAACATTGCCGAGACACGTCGGTGTGTGTAGACGGGCGGGGAAAAACAGATAACAGTTATAGGTGCCGCCATCGTCGTCTATGGCCAACGTCGGATCGAGCACCGGGGCTACACCCGGGCTACGCAAAGATCAAACAAAGTTTAATGAAACAGATAGTCCATTAAAAATAACTTCTTCCAAAATGGGTCGGCTGTTGTTGTTGCTGTTGCCGCTCCGTACACTCCCATCTTTGGTCCTGCCTGCAAATCAACGGCTCTCGGGGTGGCCGGTCAGCCGGCCGGTTGATCCGTGGGATATCTCGTTTGTTTTTTTTTTTGTTCTATCGGTGGCGGGTCGCGGCGTCCAGCATTCCCTGTTTGGTTGTTTTTGTTTTTTTATTGCTAGTGTGCCAGCATTGATAAAAAAGGGGCCCGAAGAAAGTGGGATAGGCACAAGCGAACCGGGCTTTGTTATCTCCCTGCGTATCACGGGGACAACTGGTACTCCTCTAGCTCTAGGGATCGGGATGTACCAGCGGAAAACTTTTTTAATCTAAAGAACAGCGATGAACACAGCGGCTGCGGCATCGAGTATACCTGTTTTGATACAACTTGTTTTTCTTTTTTCGCCAGAACCAATTGGAGTCAAGAAAACTTAATTAGGAGTTGCCGATGCTTTTTGCCGTTGGTTGCATCGGTCGAGCGCGTCGTTTTTTCCGCCGGCAAATGTGAAAAAGAACCAAACTCGATTTGCCTGGAATAATATTTCAATTCCAAGGAAATGGGAAAGATTTATTACGACAAAAAACCCTTGCCCTAAGAAGCGGGTTTCAACTCTTCTATTATAGAAAGGAATGATAATCAGAAAATTTAAACTCCTGAAAGAATATTTCACGAGATGTTCAAATTGAATTCATAAAAAGCATCACTAAACGTTCGGTAACGGTTTCTAGTTCGAAAGTTGTCGCCAGTGCCATTAAATTAATATGTTTTCTTCAGGTTACTTTCCGAATATCTCGACTATCTCCGAAAGCCTGACTCATCATCATCATCATCATCAATCGAACGTGTGGCTACTTCTGGCACCGAGAAGAGTTCGATTATCTTAATTCCGTGAAATGTGGAATGGAGGGCATATTTATTCAAATTTCATCCTCTAAGTCTGAGCTCGGTTGCGATAAGACAAGCTAATGATGTTATTAAAAAAGTTACCACCCAGTCACCCACGCGACAGCCTTCGGAGGCTGATTTGACATTCAACAGTTGATATTAATTTTTCTTTTTTTTTCTCTCCTTTCAGGTAAGTTCCTGCCAACAAAAAAACCATCAACTGCTGCAAAATTGTAAGTTCAGCCCAAAAACCAACCGCTCTAACTTCTGCTGTTGACGGATGTTCCGAGCAACCTACCGAAGCAGCACAAAACAAAAACAGCCTGTTGATTCAGTTAGTTACAGCGCACGGTAGAATCACAGAATGGCCCTCTATAATTTAGAGCCTTCCGTCGATAACGATCTGGATAATTGGAGGTTTTCTTCCCGGAACACTGCTTCTGACATCCCAACCTCTTCTGGTTGGTGGAGAGGGGATCTCTGAGGTGGGCTTCGGGTACAACCGAATGCTGTGCGGTAAAACGATGAAAATACGGTCTACCTTTCAGTGGCGGTTCAAGACCGGTCTCGATTCGAG
Source organism: Malaya genurostris (assembly GCF_030247185.1). Taxonomy (NCBI): domain Eukaryota; kingdom Metazoa; phylum Arthropoda; class Insecta; order Diptera; family Culicidae; genus Malaya; species Malaya genurostris. The sequence goes on along the minus strand of NC_080570.1, from coordinate 63,562,886 downwards.
CCTAAAATTAGTTTTGGGCGGATCCGTATTTGCGTTTGCCTCGTTGAGTGGTCGTTTGACGGAATCGTACCTCAGTCAGTTCGGAGGATGATGCTGATGATGTTCCCCGGACCTGGAACATTAGGGAACATTTGCTCTCCGTTCGCGATAGTGTAGAAAATTGGACGATTCCCATCAGGACAATGGGTCGATGTGGTTGCAAGGGACCATTCATAAATGCTGTAGTTCGAAACAATGGAAGTGCACTGTATTTCAAAAATAACACTTTGTATCGATCGAAAAAGTGGTAGAAATGTCCATTCTTGATTATCGAAATATTGAAAAAAAAATGTGTCCAAGCGTTGTCGTGATGAAAAATTATGAACTCGTATCAGTCGCATATTGTGGTCGTTTTTCCTTAAAGAATTTTCGATGTTTTTTTTGTCAAAATAATGATCACAAATTATTTATTCAAATTCTTTTCTATTAAAAACTATAATTTTCTCTCATTCTTCTAGTCTTTTTTATTCAAAATTCCGGACCAAAAAGTTCTTGTTTTCTGGATCTATGAACCAAATTATAATTATCACAAAAAGAACATTTTTCATCGATCGAAAAAGTGGTAAAAATTTCCATTTTGGTTATCCAAATATTCAAAACATGTGTCCAAGCGTTGTCGTGATGAAAAATTATGAACTCGCAACAGTCGCATATTTTGGTTGTTTTTCCTTCAAAGTTAGCTAAAAGCGGGGATTTCCCAGATTTTTTTATTTATGGCTGAAACGATTTCCACAAACTAAGATTCAAATGAAAGGTCTAATGGTTTCATAGCCTGCTATTGAATTTCATCCCGATCCGACTTCCGGTTCCGGAGATATAGGTGATACGCACAAAAAATGGAAAAAATATGCACTCACTTGTTTCAGAAATGGCTAAACCGATTTTCACCAAATAAGATTCAAGTATTCTGGTCCCGAAGCCTGCTATTGAATTTCATTTGGATCTGACTTCCGGTTCCAGAATTACATGGTAATATGTGAAAATTAGAGAAAAACTGTGCATTCAATTTTCTCTGAAACGGCTCAACCGATATCCGCAAACTAAGATTCAAATGAAAGGTCTTATAGTTTCCTAAAAATTTCTAGAACATTTTGCCAGATCCGACTTCCGGTTCCGGAACTAAAGCGTGATAAGTGGAAAATTACCAATTTCATTAGTATTTTTCACAAACGATGGTCGAAAACAGCTACAAATCCCATAAAACTGTCTGATAGTATTTTTCTAGTTTGCAGAGCTTGTTAGTTTGTGGGCATAAAAGCTTAATCCTGCACTACTGGTCCCTCCTTTTCCTTTTCCGGAAGCACCGAAAAAGGTGCAGAGAAACTTGAAAAATAGAACTCACTTCGATTTCTCTGCGATGCTTGAACCGATTTTCACATATCTTGATTTGAATTTAAGCTCATATAATCTTTAGAGCTATTGTGAAATTTTATCCGGATCCGACTTCCGGTTCCGCAGTTACAGGGCGACCAGTGTCAAAGTTTTCAGATCGCCATATTGAATGACAATATGTACCACACCGATAGAAGCAGAAAACACAAAACCATCGATGCGTGCTTTGTTCTATTTCGTAAATGCTATTAAGAAATCAAAACGGTTACGGATGTCTGCTACTAGTGTGTAATATTGGTAATAGACAGTGCTATTTTATGATCATTACGGCCGAAAGAATAAACGAATGTCAATGAATTCAAATTTTTGTGAAAAAATATGAAATTTGCACATCCGGTAGTGCAGTAATACCGTGCCGGTGCTGTAATGATGTCAATAAGAATAATAATAATAGTAATAATCCGACCACATGTTTTAGTTTGACTTACATATGCAGAAGTAACAGAAACGCAGGTTCGCTTCGTTTGTTTGTTATGAACTAAATTATAATTACCTAAAAAAGAACATTTTGCATCGATCGAAAAAGTGGTAGTAATTTCCATTCTTGGTTATCCAAATATTCAAAACAACATGTGTTCGAACGTTGTCGTGATGAAATATTATGAACTCGGTATCAGTCGCATGTGGTGGTCGTTTTACACTAAATACTGATTACAAATTATATATTCAAATTCTTTTCTATTAAAAACTATAATTTTCACTCTTCCCTCTAGTCTTTTTTCTTCAAAATTTTAGACCATATAGATCTCGTTTTTTTGGTTTTATGATGAAATCTAACCAATTTATGGTTACCTCAATAGAAGTGCACTGTATTTCAAAAGAACACTTTGTACCAATCGAAAAAGTGGTAGAAATTCCCATTCTTGGTTATCCAAATATTCAAATCAGCATGTGTCCGAGCGTTGTCATGAAGAAAAATAATGAACTCGGTATTAGTCGCATGTGGTGGCCGTTTTTCCTTCAATGCCCGCAAAAAGCGAGGTTTTCCCAGAATTTTTGATTTATTTTGTGGAAAAATGATTCCAAATTATTTATTCAAATTATGATGATATGCACAAAAAAATGGAAAAAAATATGCACTCACTTGTTTCAGAAATGGCTAAACCGATTTTCACAAACTAAGATTCAAGTAAAAGGTATTCTGGTCCCAAAGCCTGCTATTGAATTTCATTTGGATTTGACTTCCGGTTCCAGAGTTACATGGTAATATGTGAACATTAGAGAAAAAGTGTGCATTCAATTTTCTCTGAAACGGCTCAACCGATCTCCGCAAACTAAGATTCAAATGTAATGTCTTATATTTTTCTAAAGAATTCTAGAATATTTTATCCAGATCCAACTTCCGGTTCCGGAACTAAAGCGTGATAAGTGGAAAATTACCAATTTCATTGGTATTTTTTCACAAACGATGGTCGAAAACAGGTACAAATCCCATAAAACTCAACAGTTGCACTATTTATGTACCATTTAATTAAATGGTACATAAATAGTGCAACTGTTGAATATATTCCGCTAATAGCTCCAGGTGAAAAATAGGGCCCATAAAACTGTCTGATAATATTTTTCTAATTTGCAGAGCTTGTTAGTTTGTGGGCATAAAAGCTTTATCCGGCACTACTGGTCCCCCCTTTTCCTGTTCCGGAAGCACCGAAAGTGGTGCAGAAAAACTTAAATAAATAGAACTCACTTCGATTTCTCTGCGATGCTTGAACCGATTTTCACATATCTTGATTTGAATCCAAGCTCATATAATGTTTAAAGCTATTGTGAAATTTTATCCGGATCCGACATCCGGTTCCGCAGTTACAGGGCGATGAGTGTCAAAGTTTTCAGATCGCCATATTGAATGACAGTATGTATAACACCGAAAGAAGAAGAAAACACAAAACAAACGGTGCGTGCTTTGTTCTATTTCGTACACGCTATAAAGAAATCGAAACGGTTACGGATGTCTGCTACTGTTGTGTGATATTGGTAAAAGACGGTGCTGCGGTTGATAAAAATTATAGCTATTTTATGATCATTACGGCCGAAAGAATAAACGAATGTCAATGAATTCAAATTTATGTGAAAAAATATGAAATTTGCACATCCGGTAGTGCAGTAATACCGTGCCGGGGGTGTAATGATGTCAATAATAAAAATAACAAAAGTAATAATCCTACTACATGATTTAGCTTGACTTACATATGCAGAAGTAACAGAAACGCAGGTTCGCTTCGTTTGTTTGTTATGAATCAAAACTATAATTACCTAAAAAAGAACATTTTGCATCGATCGAAGAAGTGGTAACAAATTTCCATTCTTGGTTATCCAAATATTCGAAACAACATGTGTCCGAGTATTGTCGTGATGAAAAATTATGAACTCGGTATCAATCGCATGTGGTGGTCGTTTTTCCTCCAGAGTCCGCTTTATATCAATTAGTTTGGATGGATTCAATAATCCTATGATTGCTCATCCACTCGGAAGCATTTCGTAGAACATGTTCTGAATACGAAGAGTAGGAGCTTACACAGATAAAAATATTTTGTGAATTTACATCTATTTTCGTGCACATATTTGGAGCAAAATAAGGCTTAATTGAAAGATACAGTTATATTCATTGAAAATTCAATGCAATTCAATTTAGTTTTGCATCGATGAAGGTTTTCAATCAAAATTTGCATTCAACCCATGTCTATTCCATGTTACTGCTGATTTACATCTCGTGTAAATTTCATTATTTCTTTCTATGTACATTCGGGAAGAACTATTTCGAACGGCACGTCGGGCTCGGCGATTTTTTTTGGCGTTTAGGAGAGTTATCATTTTAAATCTTGTTTTGTTTTTCTCATAAAGAAAGACTATGCAGTTTCTGTGAAAGCCGACTTTTAAACCAAGACTTCGAGTGTCATATACCATTCGAATCAGTTCGTCGAGATGGCAAGATATATTTGTGTGTTAGATTGCGTAACAAAAACATCTCTCCAAAATGCCTGAACGGGTTTTCAGAAACTTGAGCTCCGATGAAATACACTTTTACCCAGAAAAAAATTGTTAAAATTTCGTATGGATCTGACTTCCGGTGGCAATTACATGGTGATGAGTGGAAAAACTGTATATTCAATATTTTGTATTTATGAAACAAGATATGAAGAAAAGCTAAGTTCTCAAAAATATTAAATACATTCATCAAGCTCACAGCTAATATAAGCAAGGATGACTTCTATCGTATCAACTCTTGCAACTCTTCACACGATTCAATCAGTGCCAGCAAAGAAAGACGGATATCTTCTCAGCAACATAAACCCGGCATGGTTCATTTAACATAGAATGAACACCAGTGCGAGAGTGAATTTCTTTCGATGACCCGTCTGAGCATCACGGGTTAGCACGCTGCGGTGGGGATTCGCTCTGAAGCAACAAACGGTCACTCATTCTCGTGTTGCGATCTGATTCTATACGGGCAGTGGATAATTGCAATAGAATCATTTTACTATTGCCGCTTATTCTATCTATGTGCATATAACCTTTGTATAAGTTGTGTCTATGAAAATGTCTGTGGGAATCCTACACAGCGCTGATCATTGCAAAACTGTATCTATTCTTGTAAGGGCCGTGAAATACTCAGAGTATGAGGTGAAACGAAGAAATGTAGAAAAATTCTCTCACGGTTCATGCATTTAGAGGCAGCGAGTTCTTGTAGCATCATCTACCAGATTGTATAAAAATTCTTTCTGTCAAATTATCAGCAATCACCAACACTGAATGTAAGTTGGGGCCATCAACTGATTCCGGAAACATCGGAAATAGGGAACAAAAAATTCCTAAACCCAACTAACTCTATTTTCTCTGTAAGGTCCAATCGATTTCCTCAATCTCAGTTTAAAATAAAAAGTCTTAAGATCCTATACTCATGAGTTTTGTCCGAATCGGAATTCCGGCTCCGGAATTACAGGGTAGAGATTGTTTGATATTTCAAGCCAGTCATTTGGAGTGATGCTGAAAAAAACGGGGGAAAATATTTTATTCTGACTCAAAACTATTTGGTTTTGTAGGTTTTCTAGTTCATGCCCGAATAAACTTATTCATTAGATTTATTCAATGTAAGTTTTTTGAAGATATTCTTAGAAATATTTATGAGAATGTGAGTAATATAAGAGAAACATCATCACAGCACTAAGTGGATTGAAACAGATTTTTACGTTTAGTCATCAGTCCCAACTTAACTCAACTTAGCAGTTCAACGTAAAGCCCCCTTTCGGCGAAATGACCCTTTCGACGAAATTAACCTTTCGGCGAAACGACTTTCGGTCAAATGAACTCAGTTCCATTTCCAGAATTTATGTCCAGAATCCAGATTCAGAATACAACGTTTCAGAACTGCAATCTGTACCTAAGCTAAAGGAACTAAATTATAAACTTTAGTTCTAGATCCGGAATTTAGTACCAAAATTTTGGTGCAGAATTCAGGCTCAGAACACCGATTTGAAATTCCGGTTTGGAATCCGGAGATGTAATTCTCGAACTTTTTAGTCATTAGACTCTGGAACTGCTTTTTTGTACCGAATTCTGATGCTGGATTATGTAACGGAATTCTGAAAACGGAATTGAGGAACAAATTTCGGACCTGGAATCTAGAACGAATTTCAACAACTGGAACTGTATTTTAAAACTAAATTTTGTAACGAAAGCTCAGGATTAGTTCTAGAACCCAGCTCCTGAATTCAGAGTGTGATTCTTGATTTTCGAATTGCATTCGGAGAATGGAACTAAAATTGGGACCAGGATTCTGGAAATAAAAACCGAGATTCAGGTTCATGCAAAAATCTAGCTCCAGCATTCCCAAATTCCAGGGTTGTTACGGTCGCGCGGATTTCGCGGTTTTCGCGGATTTCGCGATTTTCGCGGATTTGGCGCGGTTTCTGCTAAGATTTTGATGCTATGGCGCGGATTTAGCGCGAATTTCAGAAAACATCATTCCATAAAATTCTTTGCAAATTTTTGAAACTTGTGAGTTTTATGAAACCCTAAAAAATTAAAGATGGGCGAACGTTTCAGCAATTGGTCGAGATGGCCGAATTTTCCCTTGATAAAACTAAAATTTACTAGAAGGAGGTTCTAGCCAATGTTTTCTTCAGTGGACAAAATTTCGATTTTATGCTTTTCGATCTCGAGTGATACAAGTTGCTATTTCAACATTTTGCACCCAAGGATATTGATGTCAGATGGAAGATATCGTCTCAGTGATAATACATTCAATAATGCAAAGATTGCGATTTGCGATGCGATTCTTCAATAATATGGTAACAAATTTTGTGTATGATAAAAATCGAATTCTTAAAGCAAAATTTACACGACATGCTTACGAAGCGAAGTCTGACAATAAAAGAAACGAAGAAGTTCTGGGATTCTATTCGTGGTGATAAGAAAGTGTTCTAATAGTTAGTTGGTTCCACCATCCAACATTTTCAATTGTTCTTTCCGTTCTGGAATTTTTCCTGAAATATGGAAGAAATCATATGTGAACAAGTGTATAGTATCCAACTACTTTGGAATTGTTGCTTTGTGCGCTGTATCGAAGCTGTTTGAAATTATAGTTCTGGATTTTATAACACATAGTTGCTCTGACTACATGTCAGAGACTCAGCTTGGATCCATGCCAAAGCTTTCAACTTCCCCTGCTGCGTTCGACGAAATAAATCATCACATAACGATCTCCAAGTTAGGTAGACTGGGATTAAATGGATCATTTTTTAATTGGCTTCGATCATATCTAACTGGTAATGAAATGATAGTGAAAAAAGGAGCCTGTTCAACCTCACCAAGTGCTGTTACATCTGGAGTTTCTCAAGGAAGTCACCTTGGACCGTTCATAATTTTATTGTATCTCAACGATTTAAATTTTTCGATCAAGTGTATGAAACTATCGTTCGCTGATGACTTTCGTATTTCATATTTCAAAATTGTTTAAATGCCACTAAATGCTCCGTCGTCTCTTTTTGTAGCAAAAAGTCTGTATTCAAGTTCGACTATAATATGCCACAAACTGTTCTCGAAAGCGCATCGTCTGTTAAGGACCTGGGTGTTCTGGATGCAAGTTAAATTTTAAAGAGCACATAGAACTTTCAATTGTTACAATTTGACATTCGACGTCGTAGTTTTCCTATTTTTTTCTTCGGATTCCCTATGTTAGAACTAATTATGGATATAACGAGCTCATTGCTAGCATGTTCCGCATATTTAACAAATGTTTCAATTCTTTCGACTTTCATTTATCACGTAATGTTATCAAGAAATCGTTTCTTATGTTACTGTCTCATTAGATGTAGTTACTATAGAAGCACTAGATTTAAGCAAATGTATCATTTGGATGATTTTGATCTATTGATGCAAAAGATGAGGAGTTTTTATGCCTGCTGGAGAACAAATTTGACAGAAACTAATTCCAGTGGGCTTTTCCCTGATTCAAATAAAAGAAGAAAAGATGATTTCCTCCTCAGACATTCAGAGTGAAATCTGACAACAAAAGAAGGCGCTATTATAATTGCAACTGATACTAAAAAGAGTGAATCAGATCATCCTGATGTGGTCTACCTAAAAATTCTTCTTACCAAGAAGGAAATGTTTGCCGAGCAAAAAGATGTCGAAACAAAAAACAAATATCTTCGATGAAATGTGTAAGCATTTTTATTTTTACTGTAACATTTTCCGTACATCAGAGAGTATTAATTAAGGATCAAGAATAAACCAAGTTAGCTTGTGTATTACGTACAATTTATTCAGTACGTATGTTATAGATTAATATATGCAGTGCAACGAGTTTATTAAAGTGACTTGCAGGATTGAGTTTCAAACAATCTTTTTTAACAATAATTTATTCTCGAATGCATGTTAAGCCTGACATTTTGTATGATATATCAGTTTTAAACAATTTTTCACCAACGTTTGATGGAAAATTGCTTACATTTTATGAATATAGATTTTAATCCCTTAATAAAAAAAGTTGACAACACTGCTTCAAATCATTTGTATTAGATTGCGCTACACAAAATAAGCAAAACTAAATATTTTCTGTTACAAAAGTAGTAAAAATAAATAGTTTTACGACAACATGCCATTTCCATTGCCTTTCGCGTGTTAAATTAAAGGTTCCTATTTTACGGGTTTACTTATAAAAGCTACGGAAAAAAATTCTGCAAGAGGAAATCCATATAGGAATGTGTTTGTTGCTAATCAAATGTGTCAGTGGAAGTAAGCGTTAACTGAGACAATTTTTCTCGAGCAGTTTTAAGGAAAACCGAAGAGTCCTAGACTAAGACACTTTTCTTGAATTGCAATTTTAAGCAGAATGAACTGATTGGTTTATTTTTCAACCATATGGAAGATTTATTGATTAAAATCAGTAAAATAAGCGCCGGAATTTGTTTTTACGCACATATTGTTGACATTACTCATACGCTTGCAAAAAGTCTTGCTCCTTAACTAAGGGCATCGAAAAAGATGAAGAATAAAAATGAAATCGTTTTCATTGGGTTTCTCGAAGTAACGTGCTGTATGCGGACTTATTTATTGTGTTCATATGACAAACTTATGCAGATTTTTAAACTATATTTAAGTGAATTTTCAAGTACTGCGGAAAGTATCACCTGCATAAAAATAGTTGTCTAACGCTTCACTCGAATTTTAGTTTTCAACTTCGCGCGGATTTCGCGTGTTTTAGTGTTCGACTTCGCGCGGATTTCGCGCGTTTTGATTTTGAAATTTTTCGTAACAACCCTGCAAATTCCCAAAGCAGGTTTTAAATAATAGAACTGGATCTAAATTCTGTATCTGGTTTTTGAAACTGCTATCTTATCCTGAAATAGAAATTCAAGTTCAGAATGCAGATGAGACTGCGTTCTAAGTTCCATTTCCAAAATTTAGGTCAAAAATCCAGGTTCAGAATAATTTGTACTGAATTCCATAACTGAAATCTGCACCTGGAATCTGGAACTAATTTATAAACTTGAATTCTGAATCTAAAATTCAGTATTAGATCAGAATCCAGATCCAGAATTCAGTTCCAAAATTTTTGGTGAAGAATTCTGGCTCAGAAGTCCGGTTCATAATTCTTTCAGAGTCAGAATTCAGGAAAGTTTTAGACAATATATTCTTGAACTGAATTTTGTACTTGAATTCTGAAACCAGGTTCTGGGGCTGGATTTCGTAACTGAATTCAGGTACCTAATTGTGGACCTGGAATCTGTAACTGAATTCTAAAACTGAATTTGGAAAGTGATTTCCGGACTTGGATTTTCGACCTGAATTCTGAAGCTGGATATAGGTTCAAATAAGAATCCAGGTCCAGAGTTCAGTTTTCCAATTCCATGTCTCGAATGAAGTAGATGGTGGGGTATGCAAATTCTTCAACTCGAACCCCATTCGTACCCGATCTAAAAAAATTAAAAACTTTTACCCGTACCCAAATTCGAACCCAACTTCCATCCGATAAAAATATTAAAAGCTCACCCGTACCCGATCCGAACCCGAAAAAATTGGGGTATTCGAGTTCGAATACCCGAGACCCGACCAAATTGTTTAACCCGAACTCGATCCGCACCCGTTTAAAGGTGAAATATGCGTACACGCGCAGACATTTTTCGATCTCGTCGAATTGAGTCGAATGGAGTCAGAATATTCTTCGGTGTTTTTAATTTTCTTTACATTATTTTAATGGCCGTCGTTTTAAGTGATAGTTGGAGATTCCAACTACTCATTACTGTAATTTGGGAACTGCAAGTCGGATCGAAAACAGAAATTATGTGAAACTTTAAATTTATACCTTTGAATCAAAACGTGTGACAATCGATGAGATGTCGAAGTGAGTTTCACTTTACAGCTTTTGGCAATTATTTATGGTACTTCAGGGACTCAGGGGCCAGCATAACGGCCAAAACGGTTCGTATGTTCCATGAATTAACATGACGAATAAATTGTAATGGTTTTGAGGCCAACTTAGAATATTTTTTGGTATCGTCATCTTTTATGGCGGTTTGAATTCGAAAAACTCATCACCCTGTGGTAATTTGAAGGGGAAAAAGCTTGCTTTTACCCCCAAATTTATGCTAGGTGCACATAACCATTTTCTTAAGTTTACGTTTCGTCTTCGACTCATCAGTGCGTCAGCAGATTATGCTGACGCAAACCCCCGGATCAACATAATCCGTTGAGCAGACGTAAAGTTAATGCTATTTGCAAGACACTTTTTTATTACACAAAGCAGTGTAACGTCTAAACTGACGTCTCGAACGAAACAAGTTTCGGCTTACTGGCCGTACAGATTGTGGTAATTTGAAGGGGAAAAAGCTTGCTTTTACCCCCAAATTTATGCTAGGTGCACATAACCATTTTCTTAAGTTTACGTTTCGTCTTCGACTCATCAGTGCGTCAGCAGATTATGCTGACGCAAACCCCCAGATCAACATAATCCGCTGAGCAGACGTAAAGTTAATGCTATTTGCAAGACACTTTTTTATTACACAAAGCAGTGTAACGTTTAAACTGACGTCTTGAATGAAACAAGTTTCGGCTTACTGGCCGTACAGATTGTGGTAATTTGAAGGGGAAAAAGCTGTATCACCCTGTATTTCCAGAATCGGAATTACAAAAATTTCCATTTTTTGTATGGTATCATTTAGTTTGAATTTTTGTTTACAAAACCAGTTCAGCGATCTAAGCGAAAAACGAGTGACATTATTTTAATTTCGTTACACATATCATCCTGTAGTTCCGGAACCAGAAATCGGATCCAAATGAAATCCAGAAACATTGTATGAGTGAATAGGACTTTTCATATGAATCCAAGTTTGCAGCAGAGGTAGAAATAAGCCTCTTTTGCGCACGAATATGTGAATCAAGATTTCCGATTGTGAATAAAAAAACCGAACACCGTGAATTAAAAAATTTGGTAACAGAATTGCGATTATTTTTTAAGTTTTGGGAAATGTATGTTGTACAGAGTATCAGCAGACCTTATGCATATGCGCTCTTTTTTGTGCTGAGACAAATTTGTTCTCTTTCTCAGAAGACAGACGAAGAGCTTTAGCTGCTCTCACAAAAACTCATTTAATGTATGTACAATGCTTCGTAGGTTCTCAGTGCATTGTTATACCATTCAATGATTTTTGCTCGATTCTTGCACTTAAAATGGCTTTAAACGTTTTCTGCTATGAAAAGTTCAAGTACAGTTTTAGCACACGAAATATTAATTCGGTTTTCATATTCAAAACTACTTACAGGGGGTTCAACGACAAGTTGCCCTTGCACTCACGAGCTTAGATTCAAAACAAAGTTATTATTAATTGAATTTCATACAGATCTAACTTCCGATTTTGCAATTCCAGAATTATGAGGCATTTAACCTTATGGTTATTCACCACTCCGGATCAGAAAAACTTCACCAAAAAAATTAAAGTTGAACACGAAAAGGTTATAAGTCTTCAAAACTTGCCTTACACATACATTTCAAATTACCTTCATATCGAATATATAAACAGATTAAGAAATATATTTTAAAAATATGACGAGTTAGATTTTAGGCTCATTTGACAGAACATTTTGCTGAGAATCTACGAATAGTTTAGGCATTATTTTTTAAATTTTTTGCATCTAATTAGAAAACAATATCTATATGTAAAACATTCTGCAGTTTGAACTTTACAGGCAGTGAAATTGTTATCTACTCTTGAATCAGGGCTGTAAAAATCAAGATCAAAATATCATCAAATCATAATCTCTAGCAAAGATGATCTTTCTCAATAAAGATCATCATTGATCTAATCGTTTCAAGATCAGTTGATCTTTGAATTACATCGATTAAAATCAATACTGATTGAAATTTCGTCACACAAAATCGGTAATGATTTTGAGTTACTATTATCACTGATTCCTGTAAGATCATATCATATCACTAGACGATCAGCTTTGAGCACTGTGGAAGAAAATCACATATGAGAAAGATCAGGCATGAGTGCCGATTGATTTACGTCTAAAATCGTTGATCCCGATGAGGAGTGTGAAAATTAGTGACAGCAGTAATCTTACAGGAATTTTTAACTAAGGATAACGCGTATCAATAAGACTTTTAAAATCGTTGAAAATTGCCAATTTTGTATCTTTGGGAAGTTTAGTGATGGGTGAAAAGAAATGTTTAATACTATGTTCACACTATGAGTTAAAACATGTTATAACTCCGATTTCATGTTTTAAGCGAAATAACATGTTTTACTTTTGCGTTATTTCATATTCATAAACGTCACATTAAAACATGTTTTCCCGAAATAACATGATATAATTGTCAGTAAAGCACAACCCTGCTAGCATTTTCCTTCACTTTTTGACTATGTCAATTGACAAGCTGTTCAACAACAGCAGTTTTCCATCAATAAATCATAATAAAACAAAACTGAAAACTGGTACCAACGTTGCCAGGTATACCGATGTCTCGGTATTTATACAGATTTTTGACCTCTATATCACAATACAGATTTTTGACCTCTATATTCACGAATCACACAGATAAGTACCGATTTTGGTTTTTAGCTTGAATAGACATGAGAAAAGGTTGTCGTGGGACCTTTTTTTTCGCTCACCTTTTCTACTACTTATGTAGAAGAGATATTGATACCGATATGATACAGATAGATTTTTGCACCGACTACATATTTTTGGGAAAATGACCCGGCAACGCAGATAGGTACAACCATTTTGCTTAGTGTGAACAGTGCGGTTTTAACTTTATTTATAAGGGTGTTCAAATTGTGGAAAGTAATCAATTTGTAACTTTCAGGAGCATTTTTAACAGTCCTTATCACCAGAGTTGACAAAAACACCGGTTTCGTTACAGCACGGTTTACGAAGTTTCTATACATGTTCTTGTTTGATACAAACCGTGTTCGATTTCGGAACCTGTTGTTTGGTTCGCGATCAAATGAATACTAGATGAAGGGAAATAAATGCTATATGAAGGGTTTATAAGAATAATCAGTTTGGATCGCAATCACATTGATAATGTTATTTTAACAGTTTTCATTGTGCAATAGCAATACGCAATGGAAAATTATTTAAAAGGTGTACCACACCAAAGAGTGATCATAGCGACAAAAAACTTTGTTTTTTTTTGCTGGTTGATGCTGATGATAATGTTCATGCACTATTTAGATTAAACCCTATTTGACATGAATTTGATTTATAGATGTAACAGGAGCGCAGCATTTGACACAGCGTTTGAATTGGCGTAACAAAATCCTGCACTACTGTTACTTCCGTGTATGATATTCAAGTTAAATAGTTATTTTTTTTGCTGATGATACTCCTCCACCACGACGGTTTTACTGAATAAATTTCAAACACATCACAAAACGTGGAATTTCGATGCGATCAACGAAATACCAAAATATCTTAACAAAAATCATTCGTTTCAAAATTCATTATAATATCTACAATAAATATGTGATATAAAAAGATAATACTGATTATTTTTATCACCGAGAACAGGCATCCGAGCAAGTACGAACTTTTTCTAAAAAGCTGTGTAAAGCATACAAGTAAAAATCCGTTAAAAATCACCGCTGCGTACGACTTTGCACGCATGAATTACCATTGTATGAAAACTGATACGCAAGAGCATATAAGGGATTACTGGGATGCTCGAAGCACCTCTGCAGGAGAATTGCTACTTTGTGATTACTTTTAAAATCAACCGTTAAATTATTGGAATCTCTACTTGGATGTCTGTTCTCTGTGTTTTTATTTACTGTGAATCAATAAATTTGCTTATTCCCACCCCTGGTTTGCAGTATGTATGTATGTATACCAAAAAGTTACGTTCTTCCAGCAATTATTGCTGTAATTAGTTTAAATCTAAATCAATATGAAATTGTTTTGAATTCGAAAAATTATGTTCCCAGAAACGAACCGTGCTAAAATCGAAATAAGGCAAAATGTCATGAAAAATGATGCCATTCCCAGTCTATTTTCTCTCACAAGTGCTGTTAGTGCACAAATTCTTGTTTCGAAACATGACAGATGTAAACAATGCACTATGGATAAGATTTACTTGTATTTTCAGGTTTATTTGTCATACGGTTCACAAGTCACAGAAGATAGTCGATGTGACATTTTTATTGAATTCACCCTTTAGAGCCCACCGAATTCGAATCTACAGCATAGAAGTCCGGTTTGTGTGTCTGTTTCAGTCTGAATTCGTCTCTATAAGATTGCGGCTTGTTGCTCAAGGTTGTGATTTCATTGGTTACCGTTTTGTGTAACAGATTATTCGGTACGATTTCGGAACGTAAAAAAGCTTTTTATTGATTTTTTTTCAATTTGTCTTACGTTTCGTCTTAGAGGCGGTTCTGACGTCTCGGACGACGAAATGCTATCGACATTGTTTGGGATCATTAAAATGAAGCTTCGAAATAGGACCCGTCAAATTCCTTTTGATTGACTTCATGCAATAATTATCTCACAACTCACCCAAAAGATGAAAGCCTCACTCACTGAATGCTCATTAAAAGGGTTAAATTTCCCTGAAGCAATCATTCTTCGAATCGACAAACAATTTCCTGTCCCGTTTCTGATTCAGTATCATCGAACAGATTGACGGCTATAATTAACTCTTTGTAGAAAACGCCCATCTGACGTCAGAACAACCGCCCACAATTAGTGTCAGACAGAGAGATAGTACGCGGGCTTCAGGCGATGACAGAATCAACACCGCTATCACCTAATTAGACATAAGGATCAACACACACACACACACACAGTCACATTCAAACGAGTCGAAATGCCATGGCACATCATCTTATCGCTTTTTTGTCATAATAAAACAAACGAAGAACTAATAGTTAGTCACTTAATTTATCTCTTCGTTAGTCCATTCATTCATTTATTCATTACCCCTGCTCGGATGGTTTACTCAGTGTCCTAATCGGCACACAATTTACTACAAATAAGTAGGTAGGTGAGGTGAGGGGAGTGGCAGTTTTGCTCGAGGATTTCAGCTAATACTGATTCCTATAATCCAGTGAAATTCGAAACCATTCGTGGCGTGTCGCAACGGCAAAGGACAATAGGGAAGTGGCACCTGCTAGGTTTTTCGCTTTGCACCGTCGCTTGGTGTTAGTTTGTCGACCGGTACATGTAATGAATTGTCAGGTGAAACGAGATTCAACTAACGGTTTACAGTGCCCTAATCCGAAGTTGTCTAAGTCGCTGTAATGACTTTTTGTAATACACACTTTAGGCTTGGAAGAAGTCCCGTTTCCACGTTTCCAGTCTACCGGTGACCGTCGATTGCGATCAGCCGATTTGCGACAAATAATGAACCGCCGAAAATCCGATTAGGCAAACTCGTCGCATTCGCTGCTCTAATTACTATGTAGCAAACGCTTGCCAGGCCAAGCCAGAATGGCGCTCAGCCGTGATGCTGAAACCAGAATATGCCAGAATTGGATCGTGTCCGTCCTCGCGTCGTCCCTTCGTTCGCTGCCTCATAAACGCGGTAAGGGAATTAGACGAGGCGAGGCGAGGGTGCAATCTGTCATTTTTCGCCATTTGAGGCAGGCTATTGTCACCATCATTAGGTCTCATTTTCGGAACCAATTCGAACAATTGACAGCCCGGACGAAGACAACGGGAAAACCAACTGCTGCTGCTGGCTGGTTCGACGGGGATGCGATGAAGGACGAAGAAGCAGGAACAACGAAAAAAAACGACAAACATCTGCCCAATTTGGCCAACTGTTTGGTGGCGTGGCGTGCCATTTAATTTATGGTGTTTTCAGTGTAATATTTTTGTTGTTTTCCTTTCTGCCATAGGCTGCATCATCTTTCGGTTGTTGGTACTTGGGATTTGAGGTCATAAATAAATTTACTCGGACGTCATGGCAGGAATCAATGGAATGTTGCATTTTTGGGGTGAGGATTTTGTGAAAAAATGTTGCTTTGGATCAATTTTGAAATGTTATAAACTGCTGGTCAAGGTTCGGTAAGCTCTGTCCCGATCAGTAATCAATTTTTGGTGAATGAAATAACTATCATCATTTTGGGACGGCGTAATTATCAAACTGAACTTGCTCCGTCTGTCAGTTTTACATGTTCTTCTTTGATCGTTTACGTTGAGAGATAGATAAGCAGTAATAATTCTCATAGCAATGAAAATCCACACACGAAATTTTGTATGAACTCGTCAAGGGGTTCAAAAGTCTATCGTAGACTTGAATGATCAACAATGATCTCAGTAAGTAAAACAGAATAACAAAAACTACAGTGGACAACACATCAAAAGAATAACAGAGATAAATAGCCAAAAGGTTGGAACACTTATAATGTAAAACACAAATAAAATATTACTAAACAGCTTATTATTCTTAGAAAATGAAGGACTCCATAGAAGACAAGTGTAGCCGCAGCCCTCCTGGGTTCGATTCCCATCACCGCAAGTTTTTCTGGCACGAAGAGGTGAATTACCTTAAGGTTAAAACCTCTATAATCGGAACAAAAAAAAATTATGGCATGGGATATTAAATATATATGTGCTGGTAACGTGGCGCCCACACGGAAAAACCGAAATCAGCATTTTGACGCAAAAATTAGTTGATTTTCTGATTTTAGTTAGTTATTTTTTGAGACAACTAAAAAAATCTTACTTTTGCTAATTTAGATTTTTCAATGCTCAAATAATAAAATATTTGTTTAAATGGCTATTTTTTAGTTGAATTCACCAATTAAACGTGCTGTCATTTCTTAGCTAAGGCACGCTTCATTTCCATTCAACTAATTTTTTAGTTGAATTAAAGAAATAAAACGTTGTTTTCAACCAACATATATGGTTGAATTGGTTTCTGCAATTTGCAGCTATATGGCGCACTGTCACCGGAAAAAACGTTACCACGGTAATGACTACTAGTTACTAGATGGCACACTACTACCGAAAAAAAAAATTTCAGTCGCGGCTGTCTTTTCTATATTGACAGGTACAAATACGATGTTGTATTGAGAGAAGAAGACATAAGAGCAATTCCAGGAATGAGTAGACGAAAAAGTGACAAAATCAGAATCGACCTTCTCCGATTTAAATGAAACTTTGCACAATGGTTTCAGTATGACAAACCATAAGTTTTGAACTGATAGAGAGGTCAATCCGACTCACGACTGATTTTTAAAAAGGGCGTATGTATTTTTGCATTTCACCAAAATTGTCTTTTTCAAATCGTTGTAACTCCGAAACCGTTAATCGAACAAAAATTGTTGTTGTAGGGATTGTGCACTCTAAAAAAATATACACTGAAATTTTTTTTGATTTTTTTCTCAATAATTACAAAATAATCCGAAAAAGTTAAATAAAAAATATCAGGGTTTAAATTTTTTTAATAATTTTGTTTAAAGCTGTTATGAAAACCTACAGATTGATCGTTATCGCTTTCGTGCCTTTTGAAAAAATGAAGAAGTTACAGCTAAAACAGTTTACGGGTGCATGCAAATGATCAAGTTCTTCTCGTTGTAATTCGGAAACCGTTAATCGTACAGAAATGACGTCCAGGAAGAAGTTGTAGGGAATCAATAGGGCACTCTAAAAAAAAATATACACTGAAATACACTGATTTTTTTCTCAATAATTTCAAAATGAACCAAAAAATTTAAATAAAAAAAATCAGGGTTTCGATTTTTTTTTTTGATAATTTTTATTTTAAAGCTCTTATTAAAACTTACAGATTGATGGCTATCTCATCCGTGCCTTTTGAAAAATGAAGAAGTTACAGCTAAAACAATTTACAGATATATTCAAAATTTCAAGTTCTCGTTGAAAGGTAATCATTTAAACAGTAGAATTTTATTCTACAGGTTAAAGGCAATAAATTTGTTCATGATATCCTTTCTTCTAAAAGTAGCTGTTCTTGAGATACTTGGATATTTAATTATAACACCATTTTTTATATTTCCATGAATTGTTTATTTGCTTGCTATGTCTACAATTACAGCTATTTTTGAACAATTAACGGTTTCCGGGTTACAACGATTTGAAAAAGGCAATTTTTGTGAAATGCAAAAATACATACGCCCTTTTTAAAAAACAGTCTTGAGTCGGATTGACCTCTCAATCTCTTCGGAATCATTTAAGTCTCATCCAACATTTAGTCATTAGACATGGAATTTTTCCTTATTTGACAAATTAAATCCTAATGTTACGGCCATTTTTGATGGTCGAAACGTCGGACAAATTTAAAAACAAATTGTCTGCCTAACTTTGCTGACTGAGAAAAGCTGTTCATTACAATACAACAATTCGACGTCAACATATCATAAGGTCACATAAACCAAAGAGAGTTTCTCTTTGTTTACTCTCTCTTTTGTTAATATCTCCTTAATTTTCACGTGTACTTTCTAAATATTCGTATAGAATGAAAGACAATGTTCCCATGTTTCTAACAGTACTAAATATATAACGAACATTCGTATAATAACGCATATATAGTCAAAAGAGAAAGTAAACAAAGAGAATCTGTCAATAGTTTTTATGCCCTTTTGAAATGTTGACGTCGAATTATCCAGTCGTCCTTTTGTACACACTTCGAAAAAACCCTGTGATCTTACATCTTATTAGATGCACATACATGGAGCGTCGCAGGTTACGCAAATTTACATGGAAGAACATTTAATATTGTGTCTAAAATTCTATGACATGAATATCATTGAAAAAAAGTGCATACGGATAGCGACCGCCGCCGACTTGAACCGAGAATTATTCGATCACAAAGTACGTCTGTTAATCGACTGAGCCATAGAAGCACACATCTGTTTGGCTGTTAAAAGGCACATTTAAATTCATACCTCCTAACAGAATGTAAGTTACAGTCGAAACCAGTAAAACTCATGCTAATCTAACATTAAATCATTACAAATGAAATTTTACGTCATTTGACCTGTAATGTGATCAGATGGTAATAACAGAAGTATAACAACTGGAGTAATTTATTTCAGAAATGTTTTGTATCAAAGTTTGAAATATTTTTGGCTGGTAAGCTGTTAAAATAACAAAAACCCTTAACAAAAAAGATCCTAGAGGAAACAAAAACGTAACAGATTTTGAAACGTTTGTATCACAATTATTACTGAATAAGCCCGAGAGCAGGAATTTGGAAATTGTTGAATGATTTTTTGTTATTAAATGAATAATTTATTTAGTAATCTGGTTTCTTAGTTTAGTTTTTTGAAATTCTGATAATGATACTTGTGTTATGATTTAGTTATGT
Organism: Malaya genurostris; assembly: GCF_030247185.1. Taxonomy (NCBI): domain Eukaryota; kingdom Metazoa; phylum Arthropoda; class Insecta; order Diptera; family Culicidae; genus Malaya; species Malaya genurostris. Next base: position 63,543,178 of record NC_080570.1, on the reverse strand, counting down.
TCATCTGTTGGGGTAGTTTCACAGATTGGTAAAAGTTGTGCTGCCAACAGTTCCTTGAAAGTTGACTTGAGCTGCTTAGCAGAGAATAAAAATGTTCTAAAAATAATCGACAAATTCTGCGATCAATTTGACTTTGTTCCTTCTCCAAGTAATACTTCCCTAAAATATATTCAATGGCACCAAAAAATCAAACGGAATTTTTATCTCAAATGTTTCAATATGCTTCTACTGAAATGAGATTAGTATTTTAAAACTAATAAAGAAAAAATATTTCAGCTCTGGTAAATCCTATGGTCTTTATAATTTAAACTTCAAAGAAAAGAGTACATAGTTTTAAACAATCAGAAATTTAACGTTTAAAAAAAACTCACTAACAAGTGAATCAAATCTAATCTACTGGCATGTTTCCAATCAGTCTAGTAGTACATTGAATGAAACAAATTTCAATAGCAGCAATGTCATGTTCACATTTCATCGCATCACTATCAAATGATCAACAATCACCCGAAATCGACATTTCAGCCGCAGAATAGATAGCCATCTGTCGTTTCTTTCGGTAAAATTGTTTTGTTTCTGAGGCGTAAAAACTCTAATCTGTCTGTTAGCTGTCAATTCTGCGCTGTCCGTAGAACATTTGTCCATCAAAACGAGCACGAGACGCTTATCAGCGTTCGGTTCTTCACACACATACATACACACACGGTCCTATCATACGAGTTGCCTATACTGTTGCAAACATTCTTTTGCCACGAATGTACACGAATGCAAAATACTCTGTCACAATCGAAACGAGAAAACAATGGACGAGGAAAGTGTCGTGTGCGGGCGCAAAACAAAAAAAAAGCGAAGCTAACTCTGAAAAGAGCTTCCGTACGGCTCGTCACTCATCTTGCGGAACCGAAACCGGCAAATGAAACGATAGAATTGCCTTTCGCTTGGCTGCTGACAGTTGAACATTTGTCAATCCACACACTGGGTTGTGATCGGTGAGTCGCAGTCAGTCAGAGGCGCAGAGGCTCGTTGGCAGTGTTGCCATAGGTACGGAACTTTTTGCGATGGATGTGATTTTATCACAACAAGAATAAATCACCATTATTATTAAACGAATTCGACAAATATTGTTACGGGTTTTTGCGGTGATCTGTGATTTTGCTATTTGGATGATGTGTTTTACGGTTGATGTGCGAAGCAATATTTTTCGGTTTTCTATTGTTCCTTCATACATTTTCCGAAAGCTCTGCAATTTTTTATTCGTTATGTATCCTCAGTATAAAATAGATTTTTGAATATTAAACAAGAATTGTTTTGATTGAAATGCCAGAAGAATTGAGAGAATATCAATTAGAAAATGTGAGGAAAGGAAAAAAAATCAATCAGTCGTTTTATTAATGGTGTATGGCAGACCAATCATTGAGTATTGAGTTAGTATGTGAACCTTTTGCAAGATTAGTGACTAAAAACTGGTAAAATTCAACTAGCAGTGTAATGATTATCCTGGGTCAGCGGTTCAATGCGTTGGGTGGTTGTCTTACTAGCCGTCGTATGTTCGATTCCCGATGCGGAAGTATTCTTAGTGTTACTCGGATGGTAGTACTAGCCATGCAATGTTATTTTGCATACCTTTCACTCTCTTGATACGGAACCGGAAGTTGGACCGCACAAAATTCAATATGAGCTCTTAATACCATAAGACTTTTAATTTGAGTCTCTGTTTAGCCGTATTTGAGAAAATTTTTTGACTACTATTTCTGGTATATTCGGTTTGGCCAGTAGCTTACATAACTAACAGATTAACACAGTTTTGAGCCAAATTTGGAACACTAATTCCCTATTTTGCCTAGTCGACGGTTCGTAATTGTAAACAAACTTTACCCTGTAATTCCAGAATCGAAAGTAGGATCCGGATAAAATTCAATAGCAACCCGTGTAACCATCTCTGAGAAAATCAAGATTGTTATTTATTATTTTAAAGTATTTCGGTACATTAAACAATAAAATAACATCGTTATTCAAGTCTAAATATCTCAAAAACGGCTACTTCTACGAGAAAGGTAACTATGAATAGATTTATTGATCTTTATGGAATCAGGGTCATTTCGCCGAAAGCCGTTTCCCCGAAAGCCGTTTCGCCGAAAGCCGTTTCGCCGAAGGCCATTTCACCGAAAGGGTCATCTCGCCAGAATTCTTCAATAGTCTTCATATCGTGTTTGGAATTGATTAGAAATAAAGAGTGTAGACCATAAGTTTATCATATTTTAGTTACATTTTATACCCAAGTTTGGTAGATTTTCATTATATTAAACATAGAATGAGAACTGAATTCTCCTGCAGACGATATTTTGGGTGGTAGAAGTCGGTGGTTTTCTAATTTGTTATGTGATATAAACGAAATTACCCTTTCGGTGAAATAATCTCTTCGGCGAAACGACATTCGGCGAAATGATTCTCGGCGGAATGGCTTTCGGCGAAATGACCCGCTCCTCTTTTTATGTGTAGAATCATATTCTATTGTTCAAACGACTACTTTTCTTCAGGAACTAGATGCTGACAGAATGCCTAAAAATTATTTTAGCTGTGACTTCTATATTTTTCAATTCATACTAATAAAATAATGAACAAATGTAGATTTTTGTATTAAGTTTAAAAAAATTGAAAAAAAATTAAGAGATGCTATTTTTTAATTTGATTTTAGAACTTCTTCAGTATCATTTTTCTACTAATAACGAGGTTCTGAGTAACAAGGATTAGATGAAAAGCGTAAATGGCTATTTCTAAGAGGCTACCAGGAAAAAATTTAATGCTTTTTATTTGTTAAATCAATTTTAAATCAATTATTATGGACTATTTTAAATCTAGAACTTGAATTCGTGAAAAAGACTGTAAAATGTTTCAGTTACTTAGTTTTTCGTATGGCACGAATCTTTGCATTTTTATCAATTTGTTGGTTTCAATAACAATTTTCAAATAAATTTTTTTTAAAGAATTGAATGTTTTCAGTGCATAATTTTTAGTTTTTTCTTATATACCATTTTTTACTGCCAATAACAGTTTCCAAGCTACGGTGATTTGGAGACATTTTCTTGTGAAAATACATATTCCGTTTTTAAAAAACCAGTTTTGAGTCAAAAGTTACACTGAAGATCGGTCTTTCCTGATTTGGCCACCTTTTCTACTGTTAATTTCTGGAACCTCTCAGTAGCAACATGCAACCCTAACTAGCAGTAACTAAGAAAATTAATATAAAGCAGTGATAATACATTTCATTAGCGATTCGGAGAACACAGATTCAAATCCAGCCCATGGGCATATCTGCTTTTTAATGTTCAATCGTTTTGAATTACTCAATTTGAAACTATTTGAATATACGCTATTGATTGTATACGTTAAAATCAATGAGTTTGTCGCATTGGTATTCTGTAAAATAAAATCTAGTCAGCAGAGAATATAAAAGTCAGTTTCATTTACTAAAATATACAGCCGAAAAAAGCGAAAAATAAATGTCTCTCTCAGATCCGTTTTCAAATTGTAAGAACGAGATCCATATTCAGTCATCTGTTCTTTCTTTCGCACAAATCTTTAAATAATCAGATGAACGTGCCACCTGAGCCAATTTTTTTTATTCCTAATTCCTCTATCATTTGTTTTCAGCGAAAAAACTATACTGTGCAGTACTGACAACCGATGCTTCGGAGAATCGATAATAACAGAAAATAATTTACAATTATTTTCATCTGTCGGTGCTCGTATCTATAGTAGTTTTGGTTTCCAAAGATGTTCTGTAGTGTAGTAACTTAAGCTTATCATATTTTAGACACATTTTATGCCCAAGTTTGATAATTTTTCATTTTAGTAAAGAGAAAATGAGAATCGAAATTCGACTGAATTCTCCTGCAGATTTTTTTTTGGGTTCGTTGCTTTTGATACATTTGTTGTTTGTTGATATGAACCATGAAAGTGCTTCGTCTCTGTTAGTTTGTTTAGAATGCGGTCATATATAAATGAGACCCCTAAAAACGATTGGTTGTTGGATTGGATTCTTCCAGTGGTGACAATTTTCGGCTCTGCTAGTCAGTACTATCAAAATCCCATTCCTCGAGAAGTGACGTTTATTTGAACTTTTAATTTGAAATATTTCTGCGGTGATATCAGAAATATTTCAAACTTAAGAAAATAACAACAATCATTGTGACATTGGAGTTTTTCGTTTTGTGATAAGTTTCGTGAAAAACAGGAAATCAATTCAGTTAAGAAAGAACAAGGTAAGAAAGTGAGTAAACTAAAGACCAAAATCAATTCTTAATATCTGGTATCAGAAGTTGATACCGAAATACCATAAATTTTATGTTCTTTATTCAATTGTTAGATTAAATTCACACTAAATAACATAATATGATTCAATGATCACATCACTGACTAATAAATCTCATTGTTCTCTAGGTAAGAACTTAATGAGTCGTTGTCCTTTCGTTAAGTACATAAAACATCAACACGTTTTCTCTAGCTTAACCCTGGCTAAATGCTTCAATGTTCACTACAAGTTGGAACAAAATATGCAGTTTCTAACAAATAAGTCAGTTTTTTCGATCAGAATACTGAAAAAAATCCTCTTCGAGTCATACACTGAAATAAACTGTTTTAAAAATTAAAAAAAAAACAAAACCATTTTTGATTTTGATAAAACTTTTTCTTATCCCAACTGATTTTTTTTATTATGTGTCTTTTTACTGAAAACTTAACTAAACTGAAAATCATATTTGCAGAAAGTATAAGTGCTAGATAGGAAAAAGTATTTGCTAGAAAATCTTTTTTTCCCCTCAAAACGCCCATCTTGCAATATATGGAAAGTTGGCAGGGAACATAATTATCGATGTTGGGACAAAATTTCATTCAAATAAGGAATGACGTTTTTTGTAACTTGGCTTGAAATTTTTAGGATTGATTTTTTTCAGTGTAAAGTTCGATTACAAACTTTTCCAGTATATTCTTTAAAAAATTAGACTTATTTTGAGAACATCAACAGCACAACAGTTTTTTGTAGGATTTGTTATTTTGCTATTCTAAATATTTGCAAAAAATGGTAAAAATGTCGTCTGCTAACTCCGAATATGATTTTGCGCGAAATTCATCTATTCGAATTCTATACTGAAAAAAATGCGATATTAGAAATTTAAAGTCAATTTACAAAAAAACACCACTTTCGATTTCAACGAAACTTTGTCCCAATGTAGGTTAATACTTTCTCTTCTAACCGTTGATGTATTGTAATGTATTCTGGGATGATGATGACGTTCAGTTTAGTTTAGTTGTCGATAAAAAGAAACTGGAAAATATTTTTTATCAAAATAACAAATGTTTTTTTTTTATAAATGATTTTAAACTTAGGTCGCGAAATTCGACATATTTAAGTCAATTTCAAAATGAATAATTTTACATCGTTTTATGGCATCTAGTCATTAAAATCGATACGAAAATTACAACATTGTAAGGGGCTTCTAATGACATTAATAAACCGGAAGTAGCCATATTGGATTCGGAATCGAGTTGTAACTTTATTTTCCGACAACTTTTCGTCAAATCTGCTAAAAAACAGGATACGAATATCGTCATCCAGAGTTGGGAAAATCATGATCAGAAAAAGTTCATTTTGCTATGACTCGTTAAAAAATCAGTTCAAGAGATTTTCTATTCAGTGACTGAAAAATCATTTTCGATATTTTAATTCATGAAACAAGCATCCACAAAACTCTGAACCTCGAAGTTTACAAGTGATTTTTCGTGTCAGCGAAATTTGATATTGTTTTTTGACCCAGAGAAATATCGCTAAAGAGATAATCGAAAGAAAGATCGAAGAGTCTTCGATGTTACTTCGATGCTAAATTTCCACTACGCTTCAGTTTGACACCGTAGTGATTCGTGCAAGATTTAATTATTATATTTTCATCAATAAAAAAAACTCTACTGAATGAATTCGCAACTGAGAAATAGTAACTGCGATATTTTCGATGCACGTAGGGTGGTAAATATGAACAATAATATTTTTTCCACACTCCTAACAGTGATTATAGTGACGAAAGGCTTCCAGCTGGCTGATCATATAACACTATTTAGATTAAACCCAATAAAACGCTATTTAGAATGAATTTGTTTCATTGAAGTAACAGGAGCGCAGCATTTTCAGCAAATCTCGAACGCGCACAGTAGGCGTAGTGTTTGAATTGGCATAGCAGTAGTCTGCGCTCCTGTTACTTCTGCGCAAAGCTAATAAAAGTCGTTTTCATTGACTCAAAATAGACGAAAATGACGAGAAATTACTGTCATGCTGCTTGTATTAATGATGTAGTACCGATATTGATCCACTTATCAATCACCCTATGCACATTGTACATTTTCAGAAAGGTTCAGTTTTTGTTCATAGGCGAATTTACTCATAATGTATTCTGAAAGAGGGTTGAGATACAACGACTATGAAAATTCATTTCCCAAAAATCTTCTGTTCGAGAGTCACATCTTCTTGAATATCATCAAAATATTCACTAGTGAATAGTTTACACAACTGATTTTTTTGCCATGCGAAATCATTTTTAGTGAGAATCGCGTTGTTGAAATATCAGAACTTTTCAGTGGTGAGTTTTCTGATCGATGATTTTTTTTGTCTGAAAATCACTTGTGAAAAATTTCAGTCGCTATTTCGATTATTTATTGATAACAAAGCACATATTTTCTTAAATGAATGAATGACAGCCATCTAACACATGGATCAATAAGTCCCGAGACTAAAGCAGAGATGGCGCTCGTAGTAAACCAGTAACGACGTCTTTCTAGATTACTAACCTTTGCTTGAAACGGGTCAAAATTTTAAGTCGATCCGACCAGAAACAGCTGAGTTATCGAGGTTGGAGTAAAGTCGTTTTGTAGTTTGTTTAAAAAATGGAAAAAACCGAGTTTCGTGTTTTGATAAAACATTGTTTTTAATGGGTAAAAACACCGTGCAAGCGAAACAATGGATTGAAAAATGTTATCCGGACTCTTGTCCATCAAAAGCAACGATTTGTCGGTGGTTCGTCGAGTTTAAACGTGGTCGTACCGACACAAATGACGCGGAACGCTCGGATAGACCTGTGGAAGCCGTTACACCGGAAAATGTGAGTGAAGTGACAACAATTATAATGAATGATCGTAAAGTGAAGCTCCGTGAGATTGCTGGGATGACACAGATATCATATGGAAGTGTATTTACTATCCTTCATGAAAAATTGAGCATGAAAAAGGTTTTTTCCAAGTGGGTGCCACGATTGCTTTCGATCGAACAAAAACAGCAACGAGTCACCCTGCCACAAGTCGATGAAAACAATGGCGAAATTGAACGAATTGGGCTTTGATCTGCTTCCCCATCCCCCATACTCGCCAGATTTAGCCCCTAGTGACTACTGGCTCTTTGCTGATCTTAAAAATATGCTCCAGAGAAAAAGATTTGGCTCAAATGAGGAGGTCATCGCTGAAACAGAAGCTTATTTTGAAGCGAAAGATAAATTTTTTTTATAAACATGGTATTGAAAAAATGGAAAAACGTTGGAACCATTGTATCACCCTAAAAGGTGATTATGTTGATGAATAAAAAAAAATTTGCAACAAAAATGTTGTTTCCATTGTTAGTCTCGGGACTTATTGATCCATGTGTTATATATTCCGATAGGATAGCTGTTCTTCTGGTCATCTAACTGTTTTTTTAAATTTTATTAATGACACTTTACCATCGTTGTGGCATTCGTATCATGGTTATCTAACTGTTAAAGTCTTTTCTGGTGATTTGTTCAGCAATCTCATGAACTAGAACAACGCTTCCAAAATTTAGTTCGATTCGTGAAACGTACAAAAGATGGCGTTTATTTTTGGCATTCATGGTCGGCCCACTGAACGTACCATTTTTGACTCAAGTTGTTTTTTGGAGCGAAAACAATCCTCAGGAAGTTTTCGAAATACCGAGATACACATGGAAAAGTGCCCTGTTTGGTGCGCTGCTAATTGCAATGAATTGATCATTCATATAAAACAAATTTTTGGACCACATTTTTTTATATTTGTGTGTTTTATTGGAAATAAAAAGATGTGACACTCTAAAAAACACCTTTTCAACACAAAAACGTCTTTCTACTAGGCAGATTTGTAAAAAAGTTTACGTTATATATAAATTACTTCGTCAAATAAGATTATGTTCATTGGGATTTGGTTCGTAAAAAGAGTTGCGTAAATCGAACAAAAAATACTTCGTAAATGGAAGTTTGGATGTACAAAATCTTTAAAAAAAAGCGAAATTGGAGTAAAACCTTGTCAGTTCATTGTTTGCGAAAGCAATGAAATCTGGCAACCCTATACCGTACTTTTACTTTTTGATCTGCGAAACATGCATCACTGATAAGCAAAATTCCAGACATATCATGGTAAAAAAACTGATGTGTGTCATTCTCCCTTTCGAAGGATAACGCGACGAACGGGGAAAACAAACCGAATTGAGCATCGATTTCCCACTCGACGAGTTTGACGCTAATGATGACTTTGCAGAACATGACGGGATCCGCTGGGGTGGATCTACTTTTCGAAGCCTATGATTTTCTCGTCACTTGATGAACTCCACCGGGCGCCATTGTATAATTTGTTTTTTTTTCGATGTCATGTTAAACTGTGTCACGATAGAGAACTCTCATTCAGCTGAGAAACACGTGGGGATCGGCCGAGCCAAGAGCCCAAAAAGATTGATCGGTTGCCGATCGCTGGTTTTTGCTCGAACCACAAACGCTATCAAGGCGGGGGATCCCCCTTTGCCTGGCAGCTGGGATTGGCTTGATTTATGAACCGCGCAAACGGTTTTTCGATGTCGAATCAACGTACGATGATGCCCCTCGCCCCCACCACCAGTCCGATGACTTCGGCAATAGATTGGTGGGCGCACGTAGTTTGAATTACTTTCCGTTACAAGCCGGATATTTTACATTTCTTTTTTTTGTTGGCTTTTTATTGCGACTCACTGCCGAAATTGGTCATATTGTTGTTTGACAGACTCCACAAAACCGTCGTTAATCGTGGCTCCCAGAAAAGTTTATTTTACGAGCAATCACCGATTCCGTCCCGGGCTCACAGTCAACCGAACCCGGAGACAGACAGTTGTTGCGCCGCCAGGGCTATCGAATTGGGTTGTGAATGAACAACAGTGTATAAATGTTTATTTATGATTATTGTCCCGTTTTCTTCAATTTTTACGAGTCACTTCCATTCAGGGAGAACCGCGACAACCAGAAGAACCTGCAAGATTGGTAAAAATATAGCCCTGGAATGGGTTTGGGAATGTGAACCGGCGGAGGAGACCGCCAATTGTTTTGAATATCTGATGTCCAACAATTTCCCGTTGATGTTTAAGGGAAAGTTCAGTCGTAACTCGTCGTTTCGCAAAAATGAAGAAGATTTAATAACCGTTTCGCGGGTGACTGCGCCATTGTTTATTTCGGGTGCTATGGATCATCTATTTTTTGTGTGCAATCCACTTTGTCGGATTAACAATTGGCGGACGCCATCAAGGATATTGGAAAATGTCCGGTGCCAGAGGAGGTGAGCTACCGTGTGGGTTTCAAGTGATTGGCTTGTAGTAATTATTTGTAACTCAATTCGGGTGTTTTATTGCCATACTTGAAACCGTGCCAGGCGGTTGGTTCCTATTCGGTTGTGGATTCCAATATTGAAAATCGAAGATGTTTAATACATTGGAATAGTGAAAACAACTCATTTCGGACGATTTTTTTGTTTCCTGTTAGATTTTCGATAATCGAAAGGGATCTGAATTTCCACAATGCTTCAGTTCGATCCCGAAGTGTTTCATGCAAGATTTAATTATTACTTTCATCAGTAAAAAAATATTTACTGAATTAATTCGCAACTGAAAAATAATGATTGCGATATTTTCGATGCACGTAGGGTGGTCAATAAGAACAATAACATTTTTTTCACATTCCAAGTAGTAATTTTAGCGACGAAAGGCTGTTTTAAATCCGACTGATTGATTACACATTACACTATTTAGATTAAATCCAATAAATACGCTGCTTAGCTTGAATTTGTTTTATAGAAGTACATGTCTCAAACACACAGCAGGAACATTATATTGCCTGTTTCAGTCATTAGCTTCAATGACTTGTGTTGAAAAAGCAAAGTCTTGGTATCACATTCCGTTTTGTGGAATTTGGCCTTTCTATTTCAACAGACTTCGCAATGGTTCAGTTTATTAACGGACGTACATTCCAGTCTAAAGATTCAAGTTCAAGTCTTACTCACTACCGATTTTTTGTTTTCACTTTCGTTGAGTTTGAAGTCAGGGATTTTTTTAAGTGTACAATTTTACGTGTTCTTTAATCTTAATTTGTACGAGCTACGACGCTCCGTTTAGGTGAATCTTGTAAGATGTAATATTCGGAGAGATAGAAAAGGGATTTTTCACAGTTGCACAGATTCGTTTTCGGCACTTCAAAGCTGAAAGTTCATTTTATTTCTGGCTATAATTTTAATCAAAAATGAAGCTTAATTCCTTACATTTAGTCTTCTTAAATACACACACTTCGAAATAACTCTGCGATTTTTCATCTTATTAGGTGCACATAAATGGAGTGTCGCAGTTTACGCAAATTTACGTGGAAGAACATTGGATATTGTGTCCTAAATTCCATGAAATGAAATTCATTGAAATTAAAAAAAAAGAATTTTGATTGCGACTGCCGTGCAGCTTGAACCGAGAATCATTGGATCATAAAGTCCGTCTGTTAATCGACTGAGCGGCAGAAGCACACATCTGCTTGGCTGATAAAAGGTGCATTTGAATGCATAAAATCACACTTGCTAGTTAAATGCAAGTTACATTAAGTCATTACAAACGAAATTTTCCGTCATTTGGCAAATTAGGTCTTTATGAATCTTTTTTGGTGTGTAGAAATATTGTAAATAATAATTGTATAACCAAATTTACAGTGTTTCTTGTAGAATAAAGAGAAATAACCACCATTCCGATCCACGTTACTTTAACCCGATCACTCATCTCAATTATCTCCGGAACAGTCACACGAAATTGGCAAATGTATCAGACAGACGCCTATACAAGGGTGGGGGTTTACTGATTCAAACCTATCCCGAAACTTGAAAAAATAGTAATGTTACAAAACTCTTCTCTATGAATATAACAAATTTCACGCCAACTCTATTCGTTGTCCCATACTTTTTTTTCCAAAATTGGTACTTTATTTTTTTCCAAAATTGATCCAGACTGTCTTTTGAAAAGGGCTAAACATTTTTAACCAATTCTTTTCAAAGAGTTATTGTCGAAAATGATAAGTCCTACAAAACAATGTGTTTTACTAATGAGCTTAACAAAATCAGTCATGAAATAATGAAAAAAATCCTTATCGAGTTCTACACTGAAAAAATTGAGTTCGAAAATTTAAAATCGATTTACAAAATAAAACCATTATTGATTTTGATAAAATTTTGTCCTAAGATAGGTGATTAAGTTCCCGATCATACATTGCAAAATGAGAACATTCAAGGATAGAAATATTTTTGTTCAAAGAAACTGTTTCTTGTCCAAACTGAATATATTATCCAGAGTCTTTTTTATTCAAAACTAAACTGAAAGCCATAATTATCGAAGCTTCCAATGAATCTTAATTTGTGAGAAAGTTTCACCGAAAACCCTGTTGTTTGTTGCCCGATATTTGCAGAAAGTATCAGTGCTGAAAAAGAAAAAGGTTTTGTTAGAAATACTACTTTCCCTTCAAAACGCTCATCTTGCAATACATGGAAAGGTGACAAGGAACGTAATTATCGTCGTTGGGATAAAATTTCATTCAATTTAAGAATGACGTTTTTTTTTTGTAATTCAACTTCAAATTTTAAAGTACGATTTTTTTAAGTGTAAAATTCGATAAGTAATTTTATCAAGATTTTCGTTCGAAAATTAAACTTATTTCGAAAAAATCAACAGCAAAATATTTTTTTTTAAATTTGTCATTTTTCTACTCTAAATAATTGCAAAATTTGATAAAAATGTCTTGTCCTTTTCAAAAGATTGTCTTGATCAATTATGAAGAAATAATGTGAGCAAAGTGGCTTTTTGTGATGAAGTCTATAGGCTACCAACTCCGAATACGATTTAGCGCGAAATTCGTCTTTTCTGATCCTACACTGAAAAAAAAATCGGTTTTCGAATTTAAAATCAATTTACAAAAAAAATACACCATTTTCCAATTCAACGAAACTTTGTCCCACGGTAGGTTACTAACACATGGGCTGAAAAGTCCCGGGCCTAACACTAGGCGCTAGTTTTATTACAGTGAAGTTGCGTGAGTTTGCTGACATCTTTACGATCAAAAGAACGTGTTGGCTTTATATTGCGTGTGCAATATACTATGACTATGAGAACGCTCTGTTCGAAGTGGGTGCCGCGTTTGGTCATTGTTGACCAAAAACGAGAACGTGTTGATGATTCTGAACAGTGTTTGGCCATGTTTAAACTTAACAAACCGGAATTTTTGCACCGATATGTGACAATGGATGAATCATGGATTCGTCTGAGTGGACAGCAACTGATGAACCTCGTCTAAAGCACCCGAAAGCACAACAATCGGCTGGAAAGGTATTTTTTATGTGCGTAGTGTAATATTTATCGACTATCTTGAGAAAGGAAATACCATTAACAGTAAATATGATATAACGTTTTTTGAGCCTTTCGAAGGCTGAAATTGCAAATGAATGACCGCATAAGGCAAGGAAACTAATTTTGTGCACCGTGTCACAAGTCAATCAAAACAATGAAAAAACTACATGAATTGAACTTGGAATTGCTGCCACATTCACCGTATTCGCCAGATTTGGCTCTCAGCGACTACTGGCTGTTCGCAGACCTGAAATAAATGCTCGCCAGTAATAAATTCCGCACGAATGAAGAGGTTATCACTGAAACTGCGGCCTATTTTAAAGCAAAAGATAAATCGTTCTACAAAAGTGGTATTGAAATGTTAGAGCGGTGTTGGAATGATTGCATTGCACTTGATGGAGATTACGTTGATGAGTAGTAATTTTGAACCAAAAAATCGTGTTCTCTTTGTTAGGCCCGGGACTTTTCAACCCATGTGTTATGTTCTCTCCGTCCATGTATTGTGAGGCGAACAGTTTTAGGAAAAAAGTGTTTTTAACTGAAACTTTTTCTTGTCCATTACTGATACTTTTTGCAAATATTGGGCACTCAGTTTTCTGTGTAATCTCTTCTCAATTTCAGATTCATTAATTCTGGGATGATCATTATTTTCAGTTTAGTTTAGTTTTCGATAAAAAGACACTGTATTTTTTTTCTATTGAAACAGCAAATGTTTTTTTATTTGCAAATAGATTTTAAGTTTTGATGTGTAACACATCTTTATTTTCTATATAGGGGTGCAAATCCGAAACTCAAGGAAAAATACACGTAGAAATGTGGTCCGGTTTTAAACACTTACACCAATCTATTTTATATCAATTAATAATATTATTTCATCATTTGATTGGAAATATTTCTAAGTTTCGATTGGAATGTATCATGCCACGTATTTTCAATTATATGTGATTGAAATTTTGTTTAGTAGCGAGCAGTGTCCTATTTTGTCTACTAAAAATCTCCGGTATAACGGATTCTAATTGGTCAATCGATGCAAAAGCGAAGCTGTTGGAAGCACGCAAATCTATAAATAGAAGCGAAATTATAGCTAACATTTCAGCCCTACGCGTAGCATGTTAGAGGTAGGTTGTTGCTAAGGAGTGTATCGAAACTAAGCTATCCACAATTTTTTTTTTTCAAATTTTGATAAAAAAAGATATTTTACTCAAACTAAAAATAGATCCTTCATTGTACACACTTAATCTCGTTCGGTAATTCTTGCCTCTTTTGACGAGTTTTGAACAGCCGAACTACCGAATATTTCCATTCTACTGATGAATCAGCACAAATGAACATTTGTTGACAGCAGTACCTCAAGGTACCGCAGTGATAAAACGTGAATTTTACCGATAAAATCACCTACCGAGATTTGAACAGCTGAGGCCGGTAATCCAATTTAAGTGTGTACGAGGTTGAACTTGAGCATAATGAAAACCGGAATCAATTTAAGTTATTTCTTCACGAATTTTCGAACTTTTAATCGAACGCTCTTCATCAAGTTCCGGCTAAATGTTGCATCGTATGTTTTGGAGCTGCCTTGCCAACCTTCTTGAAGACCCTCTTCACGATTGCCCAGTAACGTTCGATAGGTCGAAGCTGAGGGCACTTTGGTAGATTGATATTTTTTTCAATTAAATGTATACCCTTTTCCGCAAGCCGATTGAGAGTGGTTTTGGCCTAGTGAGCCGACGCTAAATCCGACCAAAAACAGTGGAGGTGTACTATGCTTCTTATATAAAGGCGACAATCTCTTCTGGAGTCACTAAGATCGATAGATTTCTTCATTTATAGTTCCGGTAGTGTAAAAAGTGGTTGACTTCAAATCACAGGAACATATTGCTTGCCATACCAGTATTTTTCGACCGAGTTTCTCCACTTGAATCGACCTGTCCGCATCGCTCACATCCTCCCCAACGACGACAGTAAAGTGTTGTGGACCTGGAAGGGTTTTTGAATCCTCCTTTACATAAGTCTCATCGTCTATCAAAACGCATGCATCCGGACACTGCAAAAAACGTGAGTACAATTTCCGGGCTTTGTTGCTGCTCGCTTCTTCTGTTCTACACTTTGTTTCGAGATTTTCTGCTTCTTGTAGGTCTTCAGGTGATTTCGCCTCTTGAAACGCTTGTCATTCCGCCACTCGTTCCTGGTTTTTTGCCAAACCACGTATTGACATTGTTTTGTTCTTCGTGATTAGAGATACCACTTTCTGGTCTAGTTTCGGGTTTGAAGAACCGGGTTTTCTGCCTTCTCCTGGTAACTCATCCAAAGAATAGTGATCCCCAAACTTATTAATGATGGTTTTAACACTGGCATGATGAATTCCAAACCGCTTCGCCAATTTTCGCATAGTAACATCCTTCTCACTTAGCCATGTGTCCAGAACCTTAATTTTCACATTCGTTTCAATACGCGACTTTTTGAAAACGCAGAATTTCAACCGCACAAACAAGTAAACAAACGAAAGCTGACAGCCAAACGCATACCATGCTGTGATCTGAGCATAAAAAACCATCACAAATACATGCGTACAACACAAACGTATGTGGATAGCTTATTTTCGATACACTCTTTAGACAGCAAGACAAAAAGTGCCATAAAACGATTTGTAGCTTTAATTGGAATGCTCTGATCTTGTGTGATGCGAGTTCGGATGGAATTCCATGTTATGTCGTTTCGCCTGAGAAATTGACAACTACCCAGGGTAAATTTTAAGTGCTTAAGAATAATGTCTAATTTATATAAGATGAATTTGATTGATGATGAGAAAAAGTTTATCGCTTCAACAGAAATCGCTATAAAAATAACTGCCTGCATACAAAACTTGAACACAAGCTTGGTGAAGAGAAGCTCAAATATCGAAATCCGTATCGCAAGTATGTAAAAAGATATAATTGCATACATTTGGGATATTGGTCTAATTTTGTCGGCTATAAAACAAATACAAATCAAGACAAACAATGTTCGGTGTTGGTTCCTAATCAAGATCAATCCAAGCAGACTCTCGTGCAATTGCGGATTCAAAAGTCGATTGATTGAGCTGTTTGATTGTAGATCATCAGAAATTTTGGTCGATTTGTTCCACATCAGTGGCTCGAACAACCCCATGGGCAGTGTTGGTGATTGCCGAAAATTTCACAGAAGCTGCTATATTGCTATCTATATTGTATACAACATTTTCAATCCGGTAGAAGATGCTACAAGAACTCGAGTCTCTCAATGCATGAACCTTGAGAGAATTTTGCTACATTTCTTCGCTCCACTTCATACTCTGAGTATTTCACGCCCTTAAAAAATTTACAGTCTGATAATGAACGTTGCTGTGTGGAATTTACCAAGAGAGAATCGCAAGTTGACAATTATCGCATAAAAACGAATCGATGATTCAACTTGATTATTCTCATACTAGGTTGCAATATTTCAAAACCCTTGTGTGGAGTATTCACATACATTTTCATAGACACAACAAATACAAAGATTATATGCACATAGTTAGAATAAGCGGCAATAGTAAAATGATTCTATCGCAATTATCAACTGCCTGTATAGAATCGGATCGCGAAACGAGAATAAGCGACCGTTTGTTGCTTCAGAGAACATCCCCACAGCGGCGTGCCAACCTTTGATTCTCAGAAATGTCATCGAGAGAAATTCGTTCTCGCACTGGTGTCGATTCTATGTTAAATGAGCCATGCCGGGTTTTTGTTGTTGCGATGATTTTCAACTCTCTTTGATGGCACTGATTCAATCGTTGAAGAGTTGCCAGCGAACGTTCTTTGATACGATAAAAGCCATCCTTGCCCATGGGGCTGATCCTTGTAGTTCTTTAAAGTCAATTTGATATTGAAGTTTTTCGGTTTTGTCAAAATCAATCTAAAAATATTGTGTAGGCTTGGTCATTTTTCGTCAACTATTTGAAAAAATGATGGTTAAAAAAGTTAATACCTTTTTAAAAATCAGTCTAGATCAATTTTGTAAAATCAAAGTATGCAATGTAAGATATATAAATCTTCTTTGGGACTATCAGTCCTCCGTTTTACACTTCCGAAAGCACCGGGAATAGTGAAGAAGACATTTCGAAAACATAACCTCGCTTCGAATTCTCAGCAACGGTTAAACCGATTTTCACAATTCATGATTCAAATTTAAGCTCTCATTGTATTAAAAGATACGGTGTAATTTCATCCAGATCCGATTTCCGGTTCCGAAATTAAAGGGCGATGAGTGCCGAAACTTTCAAACCGCCATACAAAATGACGATGCAAAACAGGTACGCATCGGTACGTGCTGGTACGGAGGAAGAAAACACCACTGCCTAGCACGCAATATTATATAATTTGTTCAAACATTTCAGACTACCTAGTAACATCAACTCAATGGCCAATAAAGAGTCTGGTAACTATCATGCCAGCTGAGGTGTAATAACAACCGTACCAGTGCGATGTAGACGGAACTAACCAAAAAATAATAACCAACTGACTTGGAGGCTGCTGGTATCTTCGGACCGGTCTGGAACTTCGCTCAGAATATTTACGTTCCACAACCGGTAGCTTGCAGGAAGGACAAAAAAATAATATAGTACCAGCAAACAAATTGCATCTTCAAACGCCACGGTAAAACCTCAAGAAAAAATCAAAGAGCAGTGCGCGCGCGTTGTGCATTAAAATTTTTAATTAAATAATTACATTAGTTGCACCTCATGGCAGTGCACATTTTGAACAGACGATGCGAAGCAGACAAGACAAGCAAATGCTCTCCTGCACTGAGGTATTCATGTGTGAGTGTGTGTGTGTGCATTCCCAGTCTACGCTGGTTCCCGGGGTGTTGTCCTGGACAGAAATAGTTACTCGTTACAGGCAGGCGTCGCGCGGGACACAACAAACAAAAGAGGCCGAACGACGACGACTACGACGATGACGACGAGGACCGGAATAATGCGGACGAAAAATGCACCGGTGTTCTAAGTCATAGAAATCTGAAGAATTAAAACATTTTCTCTTCCGTTGTTCATACCAGACCACGCACTTAGGTGTGCGTGTGTGTTTGTATGTGTGAAAATTGTAATGCGATATCACACTGCTCACTGTCACACTCGACGGTGGCGCGAAAGAGGTCCCGTATTATGGCAAGGTGTGACTTTTAGCACGTTTTGTCGTAACCAAGAGGACCCACTTCTGCTAGCATGGAGGCAGAACTGCTGCAGAAAAAAAGTTATCTTACACCAGACAAGGTGTAAAGAGGCCAGGACAAAAACATGAATAGAGAAAGGTACAATTACCGTATTGCTGCACTCGCTTCGGCGTTCCAGGACACGCTTGTTACAATCGAGGCCAATGCATGTTTTAGAGCGGCTGGTTGTAATTCAACCGTTGTTCGGCCGCTTCCGGTTCGTGATTTCGTTGATTGATGAAACACAACAAGCTATGAAAACATTACGCCTCAGAAGAGGAAGGGTTCGTTCTGTCAGGCGTCAGACACTTCCCGCGAAGATGTTGGATGTTGGAAGAAGTTCCCGCACATTTTCCCCTCCATTGACGATGCCGCAAAACGGGACATGGACATCTACCCCTAATGAACAGCCTGCTCACTCATCTACACTAACAATGGAGCACTCCTAGCTGTTCAGGTCCCTGTTGTTGTTCTTTGGTGCGCTTGGTTGCATTTTCCTGGTGCGAAAAAAAGTAGTGCACACCACACTGACTAATGACAGCAAAAGTGTCGACTGTATGTAGAAACAACTGCATGAGAGACAAGTACTCGAGCAAAAGCCGTTACCGTTGCGTTACGAATAGATGGGTCTGCTTGTATGTGTGTGTGTGTGTATTTGCACGCGAGTGTCTATTATGAACATGAAGCATTCCGTTGTCGTCATTCAAGTCATCACAGATGTCGTTGGCGCGACAACAACGCCATTTACATCGGTAGTACCGGTGGGCGTGAAAAGGACCACCTTACCACCCACTTCAACTCCCACTGTTGGAAGTGTTGGAAGGTGCTGCGGTTCGGGTTGTGAAATTACAACTATTTGCAGGCGCGCCGTGTTTCTTTGATGTCCCACATTCGTCACGTGAGGGATCATTTTCCCGCGCGCGCTCGCTCGTTTGTAAATTTAAAAGTATACACACACACACAAAAAAAGCTAGTGATGTCACTTGTTGTAAGTGATGTGACGTCTGGTGGTTTACTATGCAAATTTACAGTAGTCTTCTTAGTACTCACTCGTCCAGCATTGGGGGGGGCGCTTGCGACAATGCGGTAGGTGCAAGTCTTTGGCGAACAATGATACAACGGCACGTGAGGACAGTGGAGGTGCTGGTGGTGCTCATGATGATGATGACGATGATGATGTGAAGAAGGTGACAGCAGTTTTTGATGGATTGAGGAAACACGTTTTCAGTCATAGCTCTTTTTTCATCGGATGAAGGCATCGTCCGAACAATGAGAGAGCACTTGGTTGGAACAATAGTCAGTCGACTGCTACAGCGGTCACTTACCTCAATTCAGAGAAATGACTTTCGAGACGAGCTTTCAGTGATAGAAATGTTTAGCTATATAGCAAAATACGATCTTAGTTCAAAGGTTCATTGAGGTTTTTCAAATTAGAATAGATCTCCTTCTATCTCTGGAGTTAAGTGAACTATGAAAAAGGCTATATGAATCTCAAAATCCTCCTACTTTCTGTGAAAACAGAAAACGAAACCCAAAGTATCATTTTAATTGGCTACTAAATTATACACACCCTGAAACTTTTGTTTTCGAAGTAGTTCCATCAGTCCGAGTTGCGCAAAAATGTCGATGACTACAACGAGCAGGGTTCGATGCGAGCAACCACAAAGCAATAGTGGACCTATTTTAGAGCAATCCCATACTTCGATTTCGTAAAATCCAAGCCCAACTGGCTAAGCGGAGATTATGTGTGTGAATACTCATTCACATTCTTCGAGTGAGTTTTAAAGAGGCAGTCAATAACCCACAAACCTTTTCATTTTGGCTGTTTGGTTCCGGTTGATTAGAGCTGTTCTATCAATATCTAAATGCTGACAAGATTGTACATAACCCTACAGTCAATCTCATTTAATTTTAGGAATTTTAAGAAATTTTTGTGGCATTTTAGGAAATTGTACGGAATTTTTAGGAGTTTTCTTAATGTTAAAACAAATTGAAAAAAATTTCATGAATTTCAAGAAATTTTTAGAATAATTTCGTCATTTTTGAAAATTTTTAGAAAATTTTAAAAAAATCGAAGCAATTCTAAAGACAAATATTGGAATATATACAAATTTTACGAAAAAATACAAATTCTAAAAAAATATCTTAAGAAACATTATTAACAACATTAAATGACCATACCTGCATCGGCCAGAAATAGTCGAAAACACGTTTTCGTTCGGCACGTCAGAAAAGACATTGCACTTCGTTGCAAAACAAAAAAGTGTTCTGTAAGTAGCAGAAACTTTACGTCTGCTTAGCGGTTCAAATTGAACTGCCGAGTTTAGCACTAAGCAGTTCAATTTGAACTGCTCTGCACTGATGAGTCAAAGACGAAACGTAAAAATAATGAAAACGGTTATGTGCCCTAGCACAAAATTTGGCTAACCCCTAAATGACCATACCTGCATCGGCCAGAAATAGTCGAAAACACGTTTTCGTTCGGCACGTCAGAAAAGACATTGCACTTCGTTGCAAAACAAAAAAGTGTTCTGTAAGTAGCAGAAACTTTACGTCTGCTTAGTGGTTCAAATTGAACTGCCGAGTTTAGCACTAAGCAGTTCAATTTGAACTGCTCTGCACTGATGAGTCAAAGACGAAACGTAAAAATAATGAAAACGGTTATGTGCCCTAGCACAAAATTTGGCTAACCCCTAAATGACCATACCTGCATCGGCCAGAAATAGTCGAAAACACGTTTTCGTTCGGCACGTCAGAAAAGACATTGCACTTCGTTGCAAAACAAAAAAGTGTTCTGTAAGTAGCAGAAACTTTACGTCTGCTTAGCGGTTCAAATTGAACTGCCGAGTTTAGCACTAAGCAGTTCAATTTGAACTGCTCTGCACTGATGAGTCAAAGACGAAACGTAAAAATAATGAAAACGGTTATGTGCCCTAGCACAAAATTTGGCTAACCCCTAAATGACCATACCTGCATCGGCCAGAAATAGTCGAAAACACGTTTTCGTTCGGCACGTCAGAAAAGACATTGCACTTCGTTGCAAAACAAAAAAGTGTTCTGTAAGTAGCAGAAACTTTACGTCTGCTTAGCGGTTCAAATTGAACTGCCGAGTTTAGCACTAAGCAGTTCGATTTGAACTGCTCTGCACTGATGAGTCAAAGACGAAACGTAAAAATAATAAAAAAAAAATTTACTAATTTTTAAAAAAATATATATTTTGCGAACAAAATTTACAAATTTCACAAAACCAAATCATTAATTAGGAAAAATAAAAGAATTTACAAGTTTTGCGAGAAAAAATGAACCATTTCACAAAACCAATTTACAGATACAAGATTTACAACAAAATTAAAAAATTAACAATAAAATAACAAATTTACAAAAAAAAAAACTGGACAAAAAATACGCTCTGTAAAAAACCTTACAAATTTTACCAGAAAAATCGGAAGTATCACGGAAAAAAATGTCAAATTTTACAGAAAAATATTACAGATTTGGAAAATAATTACGAATTTTGCGAAAAAATTACAAATTTTACATTAAAAAACTAAAATACGAATTTTACATGAACAATTCTTGGTAATTTAAAAAGGTCCAATATAAAATAAATATTAAAAGTTAACATATTTGTCAATTTTTCAAGAAAAAATAATCAAGAAATATAGCAGAAAAAATCAAACTTGACGAACAAAATTTTATATTACTCAAAAAAATATAAAAATTTTTGTAACAGAAATCACAAGATTTACAAAAAAATATACAAATTTTTCAAAAAATATTTACAAAATCCACATAATTCCACAGTTTTAAATTTTTTAAATATTTTTCAACAACAAAATTTACTAATTTCACAAAACCAAATCATTAATTAAGAAAAATAAAAGAATTTATAAATTTTGCGAAACAAATTGAACCATTTTACAAAACCAATGATTTTTGTATGGATAATGGCAAATTTTGAAGAAAATATTAACAAATTAAAAAAAAAAAGTTTACAAAATCCACATAAAAAAGATTTTTACAAAAATTTTATAGCAATAAAAGTTTACAAAGAACATACAAATTTTGCAGAAAACCTTCTTAGGAAAATTTAAAAAAAATTTTAATTTATGAAAATTTTAAATATTTTTTAATTATAGAACGGTTCTAATTTAGAATAATTTGAATATTAAAGAAAGATTACATTTTTACAAATTTTTCTAAAAAATAATAAAAAATTAAAAATTTATGCGACAAAAAAATACAAATTTTACAAAAAAAAATATAAATTTTTTCGAAAATTTTCTAATTATGCTTAAAACTTAACAAATATAATACTAAAAAAATTTCAAATTTTTAAAAAATTAGAAAAATGTATTTTTTTTTTGCATAAAACATAGAATTTTTTTCAAAAAATCAAACAATGTTGAAAAATTCTACAAAACAAAATTTTGAAAATGTGTATGTACAAAAAACTACACAAATTTAACGAAAAACTTATTAATTGTGCGAAAAACCTGTTTCCGGAAATTTCAAAAAAATTTAACTTTTTGATAATTTTAAATATTTTGCAATTCTTGGAAA
The DNA here is from genome assembly GCF_030247185.1 of Malaya genurostris. Lineage (NCBI taxonomy): Eukaryota > Metazoa > Arthropoda > Insecta > Diptera > Culicidae > Malaya > Malaya genurostris. The sequence continues at coordinate 63,520,722 of NC_080570.1, read as the reverse complement.
TTTGTCAAAATTTATGAAAATTTCAAAATTAGAATAATTTAACACGTTTCACAGAAGAAAATACTAATATTTTAAAATTCAGTTTTTGCAATGACTGACTGAATACATGTATTGGAGAAGCCAAATGAATAAAAAGCTTACTGAAAAGATGATTTTTTGGAAAAAGATACGCTCAGAAGCAAGACTCAAACCTGCGTTCTTATTCATTCCGTGCATACGCGCTACCATTTCGCCACCCTAAGCCTTGTGATAGACACAGCTCTAAATCATGACATGATAGAAAGTACACCGAACATGCTCTACATTTATAAAAAAGTAATAAAAGTATTAATTTTTGCATAAATCGTTTCAAAGCTTACATCTTCAAAATTAAAAAAAAATAACATCACCAATTTGTCAACTTTTTTACAAAAAACTTGCAAATTTAAAAAAAAAACAAACTTCACGAATATAACCTTAAAAAACCTGTTTTAATCCACCTAGTGGTGTAATGATGCCTTTCTCATATCAATCATACTATCATATATAATACTGTGGTATTCTTCACAATAATTCTCTGCGATTCTTGAAAGAATGACCGAAATCGGTTTGTTTGACCGTCTACTGATAAAAACAATCAATTGGAAAAGATTTGAGGTCGATTTAGAATTTTTTTGAAGATTTTTCCCCATTTTCAGTGATGGTATACAATTTTTAACACACTTCACCCTATATTTCCGGATCCGGAAGTCGGATCCGCATGAAATTCAGGAATTACGCATGGGACCACAGGACCTTTCATTTGAATCTAAGTTTGTGAAAATCGGTCGCGCCATCTATGAGAAAAATTAGAACACATATTTTCTTTTTTTGCACATTTTACCCCATAACTCCCGAACCGGAAGTCGGATTCAAATAATATTCAGGAATTTGGCATGGCACCTCAAGACATTTCATTTGAACCTAAGTTTGTGAAAATCGGTTCAGCCATCTCTGAGGAAAAAATAGTGCACTTATTTTCACAATTTTTTGCACATTTTACCCCATCATTCCGGATCCGGAAGTCGGATTCGCATGAAATTAAGGAATTACGCATGGGACCACAGGACCTTTCATTTGAATCTAAGTTTGTGAAAATCGGTCGCGCCATCTATGAGAAAAATTAGAACACATATTTTCTTTTTTTGCACATTTTACCCCATAAATCCCGAACCGGAAGTCGGATCCAAATAATATTCAGGAATTTTTTATGGGATCACAAGACCTTTCATTTGAATTTAGTTTGTGAAAATCGGTTCAGCCATCTCCGAGAAAAGTTAGTGCAAAAAAACGTTACATACACACACACACACATACACACACAGACATTTTGCGTACTCGACGAACTGAGTCGAATGGTATATGACACTCGGCCCTCCGGGCCTCGGTTCAAAAGTCGGTTTTCACAGTGATTGCATAACCTTTCTATATGAGAAAGGCAAAACCTTAAATTAGATATAAAATTTTCACGAAAAATGTATTATTTTCGAATAAAATATTGAAATGTTCACAAAAAAAATTACGGATTTAAAAAAATATATAAAAAAATCAATTTACACAAAATTCACAGAATTAGCAAAAAAAAATATTTCAAGGAATTTAAAATTCTTGAGAGATTTGAATAAATCTCCCCAAAATCTAACAAAATGTTACAAATTTAATGAAAATTAAAATTTTTGACAGGTATTCAAAAAAAATCATGTTTGTCGAAAAATTTGCCAACTTACTACAAACTTTCAAATATTACTAAAAATTATACGAATATTACAAGGAATGTAAGAATTAAAAAAAAACAAATGTCATGAAAAATGTAGAAATTCTACATAAAAAAGTACAATATCAAAAAAAAAAACCAATTCGCAAATTTGTCATTTGATACAAAAAATATTACACGTTTTACAAAAACACATTTACAAATTTTGCAAAAGAAATCACAAATTTAACAATAACAAAATTACAAATTTCGCAGAGAAAGTATGCAAAATTTTCGAAAAAAATTTACAAAACCTATAAGAATTCATTTTTATACCTTCGAAAAAATTTACAAATATTACCAAAGAAAATAACAAATTATACAAAAATAAAACAAATTTAAAAAAAAATACCAATGGTACAATATGTATGCACAAAGTTTACAAAAACATTACAATTTTGGCAATTTTTAGTTTCACAAGAACAAAAAAAATACAAATTAAAATAATTTTTACAAATTTCTAAATGAAGTACAAATGGAAAAAAATGCCTAATTTTTAATCAATTTTGCAGTTTAAAACTATTGTGTTCACTACAAAATACAACAGAAAAACGGTTTTATGGCAAGGGCCGTACAATTTACAATCTTTTACATACAACGATATTTTTCTTATTGTGCTATTCTCGATGCTTATTGATTCATTGCAATAAAATTTGAAAATTGATATAAATTCATTTTTTCACTTCACACAGTAATATAGAGTGGGCTTCTTCTCTCGAATCGGAAGGTATTTAACCCCTCAACGAATTTTACGAATGTCACGATTTTTGCGAATGTCTCGAATTTTGCGAGTAATACGAATTTGACGATTGGTATTCGTTGAATTTCATTTTCGAGTCTCACAGATGTTACAAGTTCTCGAATGTTACAAATTTCATGAATATATTTTTTAATGGAATTTATTACCTTGAAAAACGATTTAGTTAATTCTGCTCTGCGCTCCGAAAAAGTATATTCCGCGTTTCAGTTTGTCCTAAATGGCATGATTCCTGTTAAACCTTGCAAACTGAAAAATTTCAAAGTAATTCGATTTTAACTTTTAATGACTTTTATTTTTGTAATAGTTTTGTATGTTCGATAAATTTTCTTGTTTTCTTTTGTTTCGATTATAGGGGTTTAAACCTTAAGCTCATTCGCCTATTCGGACCGGAAAAAACTTTCTGTGCGGGGTTGGCGATTCGAACCCAGGTGGCCTGGGTGAAAGGCATCGACTAACCCATCACGCTACACCCGTCCTCTGAATTTCTTGTTGATTTCTCATCACACGAGTTAAAAAAAACATTTCAAGTTTGACAATCATCAACTGAACCCAGGAACATTTGACCCACTACACTACACCCGTCCTTTCTTTCGTGTGGAAAATATCATTTTCGAAAATTCTTGACATTTTATTTTGCAAAAGATTGACTACGTTTCAAGTTTTACCAGAAACGGGTACAACAACTTTTCTTGATTGCATTAAAAGATAGTATTTTTGGTCATTTGTTGCTTTAAAAATATTTATTTTACGTTAATGGCCAACGTATCGACGGTTTATTCCTTCATCTTCACTGCAACAAAAAATTTATATTCAAAAATTAGTCATTAGTTACAATATGTTGTTTTTTAAATTTTCTTCTATAAGTTGGCAAATGTTGAGTTTCGTTTTAACAAGCCCCACTAATTCGTAGTTTATTTTTTACCGACCTGATTTCATGACAAAGTAAATAGTTGACTCCAGTTCGCATGTCGTGGCCAATCGGCTTTTCAAACGCTTCAAGAAGTGCCATCCATCAATCAAAGCTGCGGGTCCGTGGGATGATCATCTATTTAAGTCCGCCGTGCGATCACACACTGCTTGTGACCGCACAAAGCGGCACAAAAGCGGCACTGACGCTGGTCTCCTCCGCCTGTCTAGGCCCGATCAGGACGGATTTGACTACTGATTTATGGGGATTTAATTTACCAAACAAGACGGACTATAGAGCTGCCGGTTTTTCTTTACGATTATTATTCAAGGCGTGACTGTTGACGTTCGTCGGTTCGTTCGTTCGTTCTTTCGTCCGTCCGACGGTGGCAATTCATCAACGCTAATTTCGGTCGTTGAGCTCTCATCTCGATGACGAGGATTGTTTGTGGTTTGAGTTATGGAGCTTTGCTTGGCACTGATCGACCCGCTCGAATGTCGTCGTTAAGTCTTCCGGATGGCATCAAATCGTTCATAATCATTCCTTTCATTTGACTAACCACTAACAGTTTTCTAACTTACCCGCAAATCCGAGCGGAGCGGTGAAACTTTCCTGCGAGATGATTATTAAATTATAGTTTTGAAACAACCCGCCCCAACCCCGAAAAGTACGATCAACTCATTTGTGTTACCATTTCCGCGTCTTTCCACGACGGAATCCGCTAGTGGAAGAAGAAGAAGAAGAAGGGTAATCATAATTAGGCAGATCCAGCCAACACGAGCCCAATACTGCCACTGTTCACTAACTTTCACGACGAAAAGTTTAAATTGAAATAAAGCCTCTTTTGCCCGGACTCCCTCCCACCCGAATCACGTCGGTTTCTAGGGCTTCTGCCGGCAGTGCTTTCGCTAATGCAAAGGTTTTCCCAAGAAAAGCCAACTTCCGTAGCTTGCCTCTAGTTTCCAGTTCTTTCAATTCTTTCTCTCTCGTTGTCTCTCTCTCGCTTTCTGTTTGTATGTGTAGCAAATCAACTCGTCGTCCCAGTTCAGCTGTTGAGCCGAAAGGAAAAGTTTTGCACCCGAGAACTGCGGAAATTTGATTCGCACATTGAAGGGGAAATAGGTATACAATGTCCCGAATAATGAAAAAAAAATAAAGGAGCAGAAGGAACCGGGACATAATACGTGACCCGGTTGACAATTGCGAAGTCATGCGCCAAGAATTTGTCTTCCCTCCCGGTACGAAGGGGAACTGGCTTGGCTGTTTGTTCATTCGTGGACTATATTTGCGGTCATGTCAGTTCATTTTTGACGTACTGACAGGTGTCTGAATGGGGATGATGGGGAAAGTTTCTGGCTGCCGGTATTAGCATGCAATGTCCTGTTTCCTGAGGCAGTGTGTGGAACAAGTTACAAAGCGGATTTCTTCTTGTTGGCATTCTCAAAGTGTATGGGATTTTTTCTGATTGGAACTGTGAACGATTACCGTGCTTCTTTGAACAATAGACCATACGGTTGTTGTTACTTACAGTCACAATTTAGAGTCATTAGATGGGCAATTACGTTAGAATTACTTCTTGATTGCTTCATTTGATTGCAACAGATAATATGGTAGACATATAAAACATTACAATTTTTTTGGCTTCAATTCATACGGTTCCCAATTGCCTACCTTTTGGATCGATCCCATTGGTTTTAAACGTTGGCAAATGGCTAACTGAGTATCTTCTAGTTAGTTTGCAAGTTTTTCTTGCGTTTGCAACGGGTCTTGTTCGACCTCCTGTTCCTCCAATTTATCGTCTTTAAACTTTGGTGGCGCTCCGATTCGTTCCTCGTTTTCCATATCAAAAATGTTCTTTTCAAAGCGTGAAAAATACATCCGACACGTTCGCTCAGCTAGAGCATGCTCACCACACGCTTCCAAATAAAATACGATTAGTTTCGAAGCCTTCGTATTTCTTCGCATAAAAATAACTCCCCGCAAAAACACTTTATTCGCCCCAAAAATCAACATTCTCAGAGTAAAAATTGTGTTATTGTTTACGCTTCAGCTGAATGACACGAACGATGTTTTTGTGGATAATTTAGAGTTATTTCGTATGAAGAATTATTTAGAAGCCAGCGACTGGCACCAGTAGAGAAGGTGATAAGCGATTATAAATATACTCTCCTACTCAGTGCTTGAGCGGAAAATAGGTATAAAGCGAGAATGCTAGTATTTGATGAACAGAGAAGATGTTTGGATGTATGGTACCGATCGTGAGACGACCAGGATGTAGACCATGTTCTATCATTCCTAGTTGTGTTCCAGAGCTGTGTCTATCACAAGGCTTAGGGTGGCGAAATGGTAGCGCGTATGCGCGGAATGCATAAGAACGCAGGTTCGAGTCCTGTCTCTGAGCGTATGTTTTTCTAAAAATCATTAATTCTGTAAGTTTTTCATACATTTGACTTCTCCCATATTTGTTTCCACTCAGTCATTGCAAAAACTGAACTTAGTTATGGCGACTTTACGTTAAACCAAGTAAAAATTGATAAAGAATAAAAAATACATTACGGAGCATGAATAGAAGGCGGGTGGGTAATGTCAGAGACATTATTTGAACTCGGTACTTGAATACTAGACCTTAGTTCTGATTCTGAATTGATCATTGATCCTGTGTTTTGGAAATTAATTGAAGACCAGGATGCTTATTTGACACTGAATACTGGATTAGGATTTTGATCTGCAGTTGAATTTTAGAGTTCCGGTCCAAGATTCAGTTCTACAACTCGGATCCAGAATTCAACTCCGAAATTCAGTGCTAGAAGCCAGACTCGGAACTAAGTTTATAAATCTTCAGATTCTAGTTCTTGAATTCAGTTACACTTCTAGAAATGTGGGATTGATGTTCAAAACCAAATTTTTTACCTGCATTATGGTCTACAATTCAGAACCTGGACTTTGCAGCTTAGAACTGGGAATACAACTTAATCTTAGATCCGAGATCTGTTCCTGCAGTTATGTCTGAAGTTATAAAGCCTAAGTTTCAGAATTCTGAACCTGAATTCTAAATCACAAATCTGGTCGTCAATTTCGGAACCTCATTTCAGTTTCAAGTCCAGAATTCGTTTCAGAAATTTAGTCCAGACCTAAAATCAAATTGCTGATCTCGGATCCAGATTTCGTTTCCAAATCCCGGGAAGTTTCGAAACTCGGTTTCAGTTCCCGAATTCTGGTGCTCGATTCTAGTCTGGGACTCTGGATGAGGAACTGAATTCTGGATTCTAGCAATGAATAAAAAAATGGTTTTGGATTCTGAAACTGAATAACAGAACTGAGCTCTAGAATTGGATTTTGGACCTGGATTCTGGTCTGAACTAGTCAACCACACAGGCTAGAATGATTTTCTTATATCGTTTATTTATACCCGGCTTTAACCTAATTTTGATCGTTCGCCGGGCTTGCATCTAAAAGTGAGGTTGGTGGAATGAAAGAAACATCAAATTTTTACTTACTTTTTATTTATCAAACATTTTAGAAAACGCCAATTCGGAGTTATTTGAGATTATCAGAACACTCAAAATTCTATCACAAATTGCTGATCATATCTCTGATGACGTGGAAAAAATTATACTGTTATGCTAAATAAAACAAAATATATTTACGATCAAAAGCTTATCAGAGCTCTCAGAGAGTAAATTTTGAAAAGGAAGGGTCTCATAGTGAAATAAGACATATTCACGTTAAACACATTCATTATTTTTCCGGTTTTGCTATACCATTATATAAAAATGTTCGAAAAAAGAGAGGAAAAAAAAATTTTTGATTCAATATCAATCGAAAAATTTCCTCTAATTGAATGAAAATGTAATGAACAATAAAACATCCGACATCATTTGCACACCCTGAAGTTAACGCATTCAAACGCAATGTTATTTAAAAAAAACGAGAAAATTATGCTAAAAGATTTGAATTAGAATCTATCAGATTTTAAACCTTCACTAAACTGATTATTTTCACCTTCGATTTGCCTGTTTCAACAGGTAAGTTATTCTAATAGTTCTTATGTGAACATTTTTACCCCTCTAAAGGGCTAATTTAAAGAGTTTTCAACACACTTTCAGTGCATTTTGCTCCAATGCAAACGACCAGCAGCTGGATGACGCAATCTTTCTTGTTTGAAGCGATACTTCTACTGCGAACGTCCCGCAGCAGAACTGCTCCCTACGTGAATTGATTCCATACTGATGCAGTTTTTGTAGAGATTTCCTGTTACCTGATTTCGTTTTCAGCTTTTTCGTAAATAGGCGACACGAGACGATACAAAAGACGTATAAAATCGTTTTTAACTGACCCAAAAGAAAATAGAGAAACGAACTACTGCTCTGGTTAATGTTCCAAAAAGGTAACACAAAACTAGGTTGTTAGAAATATCCCGAAAACATTTGCAATGAATTAAATTAGATTCCGTCATATAAAATTTCTTAGCAGGTTTGATCATGCAGCAATTTGAAATTAACTCGAAATCTTCTTGCGATGTCTCTTCTATATCCAAAAACATTACCGACTATTGATTACCGACACTTTATGCGGTCGCTAACTGCTCCGAGTGGAGGGGACCGAATACTGTTGCCGCCAGTTTCGTGCACTGCGGCTCAGAGACACGTGTTTTGCACTTCAACTTTTCATCGTATGACTCCGTTCTTGTTTTCTTCGTAGGGGAACGAATTCAAAATACGGAAAATAAAACCGTACAATCAATTTGTCAGGTTTTGATCATTCACAGCTCAACCGATTTTAAACATTTGCGCGGTTTTTCGTGAGCGGGTTTGTTAAAATTTAGTAATACTGTTGCCTTATTATTTTGCGAGTTTAAAATTTATTGAACAAGCAATCGAATTGCTCAAAAAGATTTCTTATATGGCATTCAAGCTGTAGATGCGGCCATTCGAACCAACAAATTTCGTCGTAAATATGTCTTACTTTACTAGGGGTCATTTTTTTCAAAATTTACGGCAAATTTTCCTAAGTGTGTTGTTAACGTGTAGTGATACTGTGTTGCCTTATTGTTTTGCGAGTATAGAATCTATTAAATAAATAATCGAATTTCTCAAATAAATTTCTTATATGACAGTCAAAATGTAGATGCGGCCATTAAAACATCCATTTTGGACGTAAATATGTCTTACTTTACTAGGTGTCGTCTTTTCAAAATTTACATAAAAGGGAATATCTCGAGTTGTAGTAAACGCAAAAACAAATGAATGATTTGATTCTCGCATTCGCCTATGATTTTGTGACCGACCGATCTGTAGTGTGCGCCATTTACACCGTACACGTGACGCTTATTTCCCTCCATGTTCAGTAGCAAAAGTATCTTATTCAACGAAATTTCTCGCTTGCTTTTGAGATAAAAAAACACCATTCCAACAAAATTGTTTGATGTTTGGTTCCATGGAAATAAATGAATATTGAACGAAAAAAACACGTTTGTTGTATTTTTATTCTCGTGAGTCCCGCTTTATTGATGGTAAACGTGTGAAGACGTAAACTTTTAAGAAGAGTTCTTTTATTCTGCTATCATCAGTATCAATTCAATTCACTTCGTGTGCAAAACGGCTGGTAATTTTATTGCCTAGCGTTCGTTAGATTCCAGTTTTTTTAGCGATGGTCGGTAGCAGGAGTTTTGTTATCAACGAAACCCGTTTTCACGTAGGACTACGTCTTTCTTTCTTTCTTTCTATATAGGAATGCGAATTCAAAGTACGGAAACTATAACCGTATAGTAATCATATTTTTAACATCTTCAGCACAACCAATTTTAAATAGATTTACGATTGCATTACACATTTTGCTTCCAAATAGTTCTACGCATCGAATCTAGTAAATAAAACTATGTTTTAGATAATTGGTGGCCGAAATTTCAATTCTCATAAGTAGTATCTAACTAACCATGTTCTTAAGCTTTCATCATGGTTTTCCCTAAAAGATACGGCAGTTTTGTGAACATAAGTTCACGGTTTTCACAGAGATTCCGCTCCGCAGTATGTGTGTGTGTGTGTGTGTTTGGATGTAAGAAAATCTTTCTCAAAATTTTTTCAAGTCCCCGAAAATTGATTTTTCTCAAAAAGAAAAGATGACACTAAATCTCCGCGTTTCATGCAATTCTAAGACCTTATCCGGGCACACTCCTTACTTATATCCGATTTAACTTGAATTTTGCATGGGGACTTTTTAGCACTAGCGCTTTACGAAATTGGAAGTGATCCCAAAATATTGGAACCCTTATATATATTAGAGCGGTAAAAAACAACGTGCTTTGACGGTTACGTCATTTATACTATCATATCTCCGAAATCAGAAATCACAATCATTTGATCTTCGAGCTTGTTCAATGGCCCGACAGTAGCAATTAATCGAGCCTAAGTTTGTTAAAATCGGTTCAGCTAACGCTGAGAAAATTGAGCGTTAGAAAAAGTGCACACACACAGACATTTTCCGATCTCGTCGAACTGAGTCGAATGGTATATAACACTATGGGTCTCCCTAGGCTCCGTTCGATAGTCGGTTTTTCTAGCAATTCTAATACCTTTCTATAGAGAAAAGTAGCGAAAAGGCGAGCAAAATTTTAACCGCTTAATTTGAACGAATCATCGCACAAAGCATAACCGGCAAAATCGACACATAGAAACCGGGAATATTTTCTGTGATCGAGCACAGTGGGCTTACCACCCGTTTTGTTGGCTTGTAAAAAAGAGACTCTTATTGATTCGTAATGGATTTGTGAATGTTGCGCAATTTAAATAGATCTCAAATCAATCTTTATTGTTATTTAGTACTATTACACTGGAACTATGAACCATTAGTATTTCAAATTGACTAACATAAAATTATATGTATATGTGTCATGACTAACATGCTAACAATGTACATGCCTGAGTTAAGTAGCAAGTATAGTTTCTCTTTCTTAAGAACGATTGAAAACATTTGAGTATTTTCTTCATCTTAATCAGTATCAAATAGTTATTCACCGCATGAAATATACGAATTTCATTATCGATTTAAAAAACTGTTTAAATAAGACATTACTGGACATTTGCTAGACAACGAAAACGTACCAAATAAATACATTTTCCATAAACGTATATATTTTCGAACTGTGATTCTGGCACCAAGTTATGTGAATGTTACATGTTTCAATGTTCTAATTATACGATATTACTTGGATTGTATTTATTTCATTCAGTAGCATGTCTTGGTTTTGTTACAATCTGAAGTAATTTTTATTTATTTCTATTACACAACAAAGCAACATCAATGCATTTAGTTGAACAGAGTTGGGCATTACTAGCATTATAAACGTCAGTCATTTTATTGTATTCAACTCTTTTTTGCTTACGATATAACGCCACCGAACCTACTGTGAATTTCTCACACCATCACCAAACGAAACAGCAGCGCGCAATCTATACAGAAAAAAAGTGCATCAAATTCACTTGAATATTTTTCAGATTTCGGTTATTTCGGCAAGAGTTTTATAATTTTGAGTTGCCTTTTTAGATTATTTGTGAAATTTGACTTCAAACACTTTTTCTCAGTTCTAAAATCATCCCCGTGGAACGGAATAGTAACCGTTTATACCGTTTCCAAAAACCAATTACGGCTTGGCAAAACAAAATTTCAATGTTCTATGAACACTTTCTAGTTGAGATAAATTTAAATTCGAAAATTTAAGTGTTATTTTGTTTTTCAAAATTCTGTCTGGTTTTGTCTTTCTCATATAGGAAGGCTATGCAATTACAGTGAAAACCGACTTATTAACCGAGGTCCGGAGGGCTGAATGTCATATACCATTCGACTCAGTTTGCCGAACTGAGCAAATGTGTGTGTGTGTGTTTGTATGTGTGTGTGTGTTTGTATGTGTGTGTGTTTGTATGTGTGTGTGTGTGTTTGTATGTGTGTGTGTGTGTGTGTGTGTACGTGTGTGTGTGGGTAACAATAATATGCACTCACTTTTCTCGGAGATGGCTGAACCAATTTTCACAAACTAAGATTCAAATGGAAGGTGTCATGGTCCCATAGCCTGTTATTTAATTTCATCCTGATCCGACTTCCGGTTCCGGAGATATCGGATGATATGCACCAAAAAAATGGAAAAATGTGCTTCTTTTTTCAGAGATGGCTGAACCGATTTTCACAAACTTAGATTCAAATAAAAGGTTTTATGGTTCTATAGCCTGTTATTGAATTTCATTTGGATCCGACTTACGGTTCTGGAGTTATATGGTAATATGTGAAAATTAGAGAAAAGTGTTCATTCAATTTTCTCTGAAATGGCTCAACCGATTTTCACAAATGAATGGTCTTGTAGTATCCTAAAAATTTCTTGAATATTTCATCCGGATCCGACTTCCGGTTCCGGAACTAAAGCGTGATAAGTGTAAAATTACTAACTTCATTAGTATTTTTTCGCGAATGATTGTTAAAAACAGGTACAAATCCCATAAAACTGCCTGATAAATTCTTTTAGTTTGCAGAGCTTGTTAGTTTGTGGGCATCCAAACTTAATTTGGCACTACTAGAACCCTTCTTTTCCTGTTCCGGAAGCACCGAAAGTGATGAAGAGAAACTCCAAAAACCAAATTTACTTCGATTTCTTACCGATTTTCACAAATCTTGATTTGAATTAAAGCTCATATTATCTTTAATGCTACTGTGGAATATCATCCGGATTCGATCTCCGGTTCCGCAGTTACAGGGCGATGAAAGTCAAAATTTCCAAATCGCCATATAGAATGACAATATGTACAACATCGGTACGTGCAACGTGGAAGAAGCAAACACAAAACGAACGATGCGTGATTTGTTCTATTTCTTCCACGCTATGAGGAAAACGAAACGGCTAGGGATGAGTGCTATTAGTGTGTGATATTGGTAAAAGATGGTCCTGTGGTTGATAAAAATTTTAGCTATTTTATGATAAGTGCGACCGAAAGAATAGAAGTACGTCGATGAATAAAAATTTATTTGAAAAAGTATGCAATTTTTACAGCCGGTAGTGCAGTAATATCGTGCCGGTGGTGTAGTGATGTCAATAATAATAATTATGATAATAATTGTTGATGGCAAACAAACCAACTTCGGCTATCTCATCTAATCTGAATCCGGTTTCGGAAGAATTGGAAATGGTGATTAAAAATTGCAAAATCCTTCTCTTTTCTTCAAGACGACCAAATCGATTTTCACAAACTTATAGGTTCAAAGAAAAAGTCTTACAGTTTTATACGATATTTCTAAATTTGTTGTGCTCTCCGGTTCTGGAACTACAGGCTAAACAGCATTTGTAGAGTTTATTAGATTAAGTCCGACAAACTTTCCTATTTCTATTCAATGAACAATTGCTTTTGCGAATTCCACAGTAATATATATGATGTTATGAGTAATATGAGAAAGGCATCACTACACCAAAAGGTGGATTAAAACAGGTTTTTGAATAATTGATCAAAAACGCGACGCGCGCACTCCGCTGCATTTCACTTCAATACCGGAGATAAGGTTGCTGTGCACATCAGAAAGTGTACCGTTTGTGTTTTTATTTTGTGCGCCGTTTACCTCGCTTGAAAGATATTTTCATCGAATTCAAGGAAAACGCAGAATGTAGTGCTGAATGAACGTGATAGGCACTTTGAATAACCAAAACCTAAAATCTAAACGGTCTCTTTCATGGCATCCCAAAGAATTTTTTTGAAAGAATATTTCGCATAGACACAAACAAGTTTATATGGAACTCAAAAAAAAAAAAACTGCTGGTGAAATATTGAAAACAAATTTTAGCTGTTGTGTAGTCCTACGTCAACATTGCGAATCAACCTGTTCCTTGTAATTTTTTACTTTTTCTCTCGATTTTTTTTTTCTTTATTTCTCTGAGAACGGAGATGATCGTTGCGGTTAACTGTTCGGCGGTGGTCGATTTTTTGCATGGCAACTAATTGTCATAAAATCCCTTTAATGGCCTTTCGAATGACAGTTCGGTAATGCGGATCTGATGTTGTAAAGTTCAACTCATTGTTCCTAATGACCACAAACATCCATTCGTTGAGACAGGAGACTTCCCACTCATGCTGGGGCAAGAACGCATTCATTTAACAATAGCCCATCATAGGGCAGGGAGGGTTGGAGGTTAGGGTTATCATCCCGATTGTGGTTCAGTTTCTCTCGTCATTCATCCGACCACCGAAGTCTACGTGATTTATGCTTAGACATGGATTTGGACTGGACAGAGAATCAAAATCGTGGGTGCTATTCTTGGGTGGCTTTCCAATGGAAATACACTAAGGTCTCTTTTTACACGGGGGTTACGTACCGTGTTAAAGAAATCCGTGTAAAAGAAAACCGTGTTAATTGCGGAAACCGTGCAAAAAAAAACCGCGTGGAAAATTTAACGTAAAAATTTCAAAAACCGTATATTTGATTATTTGTTTGTTTAGTTTTGGATAAAATGTAACTTTTGATAATTTGAAGGGGAAAAAAGCTTATTTTTTAATTCCCAAATTTATACAAGGTGCACATAACTGTGAAAATTTAACTGTTGTTTCACAATAAAAACGGAAATCTAAAAAACAACCAGAGGTCACGAGAAGGGTCCAGTCATACTTGATAAAACACATTGGATGATAAATTAAAATTAGAACACTTAGAAAACGCGTTGTACGACAAGCAAATTAATCTAAATGGCTCATGTCTTCTGCATAATGCATTCAGTTTTCAGAAAAACGATAATACTTTCAAATTAGAACGTTCGACTAAAGAAGTGCTATTAATACCACCAATAAACACTTTCACTACAAATCAAGCTTGAGAATCAGTTCTTTTCAATTCCGAAGGTGCGATGTGTAGTAAACACTAACGATCTTAACAGTCATTTTCAACTAAACTAAGTGGGAAGACATGGGTATTGGATGAAGATCTATGCACGTAGAGACAGAATTAAAGGGGAAGAATTCATGGAGATGAATATAAATCAAATTAGAAAAAGTATTACTATGTGTAACGCTCGTATTTTTTTTTACGAAAAACTACATTTGGCGTAAAAATCAAGGAAATACAGTACATCGACTTTCAAAATACAGTACATTTTAGAGTACACTTTTTTCTAAAAATAGTGAATAAAAAACAAAAGCAAATAAATTTGATCAGCATCTTACGAGAAAAACAGATTGAAAAAATGACATGCGAATACAACTATGTAATGAAAACCGCGAAAAAGCCATCACAGAGATGGGACTCGAACCCGTAGCAAGCCAAATACGGGTAAATCGTTTTACCTATTGAACTATCCTGCATGTGAGACACACATAAAAACAGCCTAAATGAACATAAGAACCGAGCATGTTCAGCTGTGCTCGGCCCCTACGGCGTTCATTTCTCAATAACAATCCCTCCGCTAGGTGTTTCTCGCCCTCAATTAGTCCGTTTTTTTGTATGTTTCACATGCAGGATAGCTTAATTGGCAAAAGGATTTAGGAGGATAGGAACTATTTTCGGGTTCGAATACCGTCTCTGCGGTAGCTTTTTCGCGGTTTTCATTACACAGTTGTATTCGCATATCATGTGAAACTTACTCAATACGGCTCTACGTCTTAACAAGACTAAACAAATCGTTCAAAGCAAGTTCATAAACTCAATTATTTTTATCTCCTTTTTGGGGCATTTTAAAATTCTTCAAAAACTAAAAAAATGTGCGAAAGAAATAATAACATTTTTTGAGAAGCGGATGTTTTTGATAATGATTTTGATTTAAAGTATATTTTCTTTTTGGTTGAGACATTTTTCTTTTTCTTTAATCATCAAAGTTTCGCTTGATTGTTGTGACGCGCTCTGAACAAGAATTATGAATGAAAAAATTTGTGTGTAATGTTGTTGGGTTCTCATTTACATTCGCTACGTGTTGATCGAAATTCGATGCGTTGAAGATTTAAAATTCTGTATTAAACTTTAGTGTGAAAAATACAGTACAAATTAAAATACAGTAGATTTGAGCGTAGCAAACAGTACACAGTATTTGAGTCGAAAATACAGTACAATACTGTAAAATACAGTACGGATACGAGCGTTAACTATGTGTCATGCTGAAGCAACTCATTTCTTCGGCGTAAATCATAATACTACTAGAGCTATATCATTCAAATGGGTATGAAATACTGTACTGCTCGATATGATGAAGAGTTGAAGTAAATTTGACTAGTTCTTCAACGCTCCGAAATTCTCGATGATATCAATGACGATGCTGACATCATACACCACAACTGAGCGGAAGAGACGTTGTCGTGTAATTTACGACAGGGGTTCAAGATCTGAAGACTAATTCATCATTTTATGGAACGACAGTCAATACTCCCGTGAATTGTTGAATGAATGATTTTAGTTAACTTTCAAACTTTAAATTAACTCTCATAATCGTTTTCTTACAGACAACCTGTTCCTTTTTTTAAAATTTTTCCAAAAAAAAACAAATGACAGTTCTTTTTAAACTCTCATGAGAAACCGTGTTAATTGCGAAAAACGTGTAAATAAAAACCGTGTTAATTCCGGAATCCGTGTAAAAAAAGCCGTGTATAAAAAAACCGTGCGAAAAAAAACCGTGTAAAAAGAGACCTTAGTGTACACTTTTCATACTACCTATATTGCATTCGTACAGTCAAGTGTTTCGCCATTACGAAAGATGCATTGTCATCGTATTATGACAAATCGAGTACAATGAATTAGCCTCCTATTATGCCGCCCTAGGATTCGTCCGATTGGATTTTCTGGTTCCAACAAGGGCTGAGAACGTCGACCAGGGCCGGGGCTACATTTGATGACTATTAACGAAGCAATACCAAACCTCTAATCATGCACCAAATTATGCGGTTATGAAAATAAGGAATCTAGGGGAAAATCCAATTTGGGTAACCTGGATTGTGGTCGTATGTGGAAAACGACATGCTGCTGTTTGGCTGTTTATGCCGATTGTTAAAAGGCACCGACCTACATTCAGCCCGGATGGTATTCAGGTATTGCACTCGCAATCTCGTGTCCCGAATCAATTTCACTTCAGTCGAAAGTTTTTTTTTCTTTGCTTCTACCGAATCGCAAACGATGATTGCATTAAACTTGTTACCGAGAAAACCTAGAAATAAACCAAATGAAATCCTACTGGAAACGAGGGAAACTCTGCTCGGTACAAACATATTCCACCTCGTCGGTGATTGAAGACGTAGGGGAAAGAAAAACGGAACGAAACCCAGGCATCTCCCAGGCCGAGGCCCGTCATCTCCGCACGGTTCGTTCTGTCGGTTTGGTCCGTCGTCGGAATAGATATCCTAAATTAAATCTTGTCGTTTCGTTTTCCGTCCATAACATGTCTCTTGTGATGTGTCACCTTGCGCAAAATTCAGGTTCGCCTTCACTCTTTCTTCTCCCTATCTCTCTCTCCCCCCGTTTCGGTGCTATCCGTGGCATCCACCATCTACCATTCCATTCCGAGACGCGGCTAGAAGTTCCACCACTCGCCCTTGCTTGGCGCTCACTCGCCAGTGGGAAACCTGGGCTGCAGGATTCAATCAAGGCTCGGGACCGAAAGTTGGTTTGCCTTTGTAATAAAAAGCAATCTAGCCGTTTCGGGGCCAACCACAAATGATATTCCTGATGGAAGGAGCGGGAGGGGGGCAGTCCTCCAAGATACGAGACATTAAATTTGCCTGTCACTCATCGTTGGTCGGTGATAGGTGATGCGGGATCAGGGGAGGGAATTTTTTCCTACGATTGAGAATGTGTAAATGGTATATCTTGTGACAACTTAATGACGAATTAGGAATGCGGCATTTCGGCAAAAATTTTCTTTGATGGTGGCGCAGCGAAATTCTCTGTTCGGGAGCAGTTAGTAGGAAAGTTTCGTGCTCGAGAGATTTTGGCTCGTTCAAGAAATTTAGAGATTAAACATTAGAAAAGTGAAGAGAAAACAATCAAAGTTCAGATAAATAGTTTTGATTCTGAGAATACAAACCCTATACAAAGCAATGCAAATCCACAAGATTTTAAGAATATACTGATTCTAAAGTGAGCTTTGTTCACACTCTGGGAAATCTGATCGGATATGGAATGCCATTTTAATATTTTGTTTAAGTCTTAGGATTTCAAAACTAGAAATAAAAACACTAGGAGATATTTGTTGAAAAGTCTTTTAGAACACTAACTGGAAACCAATCACTTATGTAGCTACTTTGCTTGAAATACCGTACGCTCCGTACGGCAGATTGTCATACTCCATTCGTCAAGGTCGCAAAATAACTGTGTTTGTGAGTGTTTTTCAACAAGGCAAGTAATATACCTACGTACTCTCGCACCATGCAATTGGTATGTTTTCAGAATAACGCACTGGGGCAACAGAGACCATTCTGAGGGCTTGACGATCTCTCCCCAGGCCACTGCGATTTGTAACTCTCCGTCGGTGTAGGTAAGATCCTTCGTCGGGGACTGGCCGAGTAGTAGCCACAGCACCGAAGTCAAATCGTTGGGGAACCAGTGAACCGGAAGGCATCCTTCTACCGGAATCACAGGATCGATCTCGGCACTCATTCGGGTGTCCCGCGGGGCGTAACATGAGAGTCGGTGTCGCGAGAAGCTCTCCGTCGGCGTAGTCTAGATCCATCGTCGGGGATTATACGAGTAGATGGTGATGTAGCTCCGGTATGGATCGTCGGGGCGCCAGTGTAACAGAAGCTATCCTCCAAACGGAATCTCTGGAGTGACGCAGGCATCCTACCGATCGAACCCTTTACTGGTTTCGAGAGCGTCGGTCCCGGGAAAATTTCAGCCGGTCTAGGGTGAATCCATCGTCGTGGACTAGTCGAGTAGTTTCGTGATGTAGACCAGCTCTGGGTCGTCGTCTGCCGCCTGCGAAGCGGAAGTCATGGTCCAACCGTATCGCCAGATCGACCTCGATATCCTCCTGGTCGATCCGCTGGGGTGAAGCGAGTGGCTCAAAGTCGAAAGCTTAAGTGTTCAATAAGTAGGAGAGAACGATGCAGACGTCCATGGCGATGCACAAGGCCGGTTGTGAGCACCGATAGCCCATCCATCCCGAAGTTAATCCGAGGAGATAGGATTGGAGATTCAAGGTGTTTTAGTGGGTAGTTCTAATTTTTGGAAGGATTGAAAGGAAATGGTAAGGTTTGGACTAGGAGGATGGGAAAAATTGACGACACAAAAACACAAAAAAGCAGAAGTAAATTCTAAACCCCTAAGGGATGCTGAATAATTTGCTGGGGATTACATTTAGTGGAAGCAGAAATAAATTCTGAACCTCTATGAGGTCCCAAACAGTCTGCTGTAAAACCAATTTAGGTTTGTTACTATGTTCTTTCTGATGAACGAGTTAAAAAAATCTCCAAATCCCGAGAGGATTTAGAGATTTTACAAAAGCAACACCATTCTGCACTCCCGGAAGAATGCAGAACGATTCGCAGTTGATTAGCATCTCAAATGCTGTCTTCAATTTGAGTTCGACATGCGATCACTAGATTCGACCGTGAAATGAGTGCTTTCAAAGCTGCCTGACTGTTGGAACAAAAATAAATTCGTTTACCACTGATCCTCTGCTGAAGTATCGATTGTACTCCACACAGAATCGCGTAGATTTCTGCTTCGAACACAGTACAGTAACTACCAAGTGAATGAGACTGCTCTAGCCTCATTTAAGGACAGTAGACACCAGCACCAGTGTTCATCAAGTTGTCGTTCCAAATAACCAGTCAACCATTCCTTACGATGAGGATAGCTCACATTGAATGTTTTGAAAGGAAAACTGCATGTGAGAGTTAGGTCACTAAGAGCGAGTAAATACTCATCCCAGGTAACCGAAGAACTGTAACGGACGAGCTCCTGTGATTATCCTACGATGAGTGAAAAGCACCATTGATGTTTTGCCCGGATTTACAGATAATCCAACCTGACAACACCATTGTTGAACAGATCGCAGGGCTTGCTGCATTAAATCAAAGAGAGTGGTAATGCTTATACCAGTCATCAATATATGATAATCGTCGGCAAAACCATAAGTCGGAAATCCAAGGTTATTAAGTTTCCTTAACAAACCATCAGCGACTAGGTTCCATAAAAGTGGGGATAGTACACCACCTTGAGGACACCCAGCGACACTTAGCTTTGTAATCTCTGCTTGCCGATGAACAAAGAAGTCAATTGCTAAGCATTACGTGTATCCAGTAAGGGAAAACCCAAGATATTCCGTTCACGACTGCATTGTTTAACCTCCTGCAGCCATTCAGTCCTCGGCACGGAAATACACCTTGACTTAGGAGTTCCTATTTTGGTGGACTTATACCTGTACCGTGGACCATAGTGTTATTTTTAGCCAGTTGGGAAACCGCTACCGACACTACGCGGCTATCTAGGCTGCTCAGAAAGGCAAGTTGACATTGATGGACAACTTCCATGGATGGCCGAGCAGGCGAGTTAAATAAACTGCATCAGACAAAAGTTTACAGTACATTTGGGGGTATCGATCCTGCTCGAAATTCTCAGGATGAAACGAGACGAAGACGTTTACCTTGAAATGTAAACCTTAGATGTTCTGCGGACTTTACTTTATCTACGTCTGTCGTAGTATTCCGCGTCTTCCTCAACGACCAGGACGATGGGTATCATACCAGTGATATCTCAGGGTGCCT
Source organism: Malaya genurostris (assembly GCF_030247185.1). NCBI lineage: Eukaryota > Metazoa > Arthropoda > Insecta > Diptera > Culicidae > Malaya > Malaya genurostris. Next base: position 63,500,575 of record NC_080570.1, on the reverse strand, counting down.
CTGAAGAAACGATGTTGTATGCTCTGATAACTCAGAAACGTTTAGCGCTAAGTCACGAACCGGGTCACCGTTTTTTTAGAATCGCTTCTACTACGTCTACCAGTAACTGGCGTTTACTAGAGCATACCCGCGAACTGTCGAAGCGCGTCTACAGGTGTATTTGATGTGGCTGCTGAAGCTGAGCCTAACATCGATCATCATTCCATGTTACTTCAGCGCGCGTTTTTGGAGATGATGTCGCCTCTTCCTCGGTGAACCTAGGATAGATCTATGTGGATCATGATTAGAATGTTTGGTGTGCCTGCCTTTACTTTATATACCCGGTTTTGGAAGTAGCTTTCCAATTTCTTGTTCAGTCCCATCGATACTTCCAGTCAAAGTCTGCGGTTTCCGTTCTGCAGGTTCTATTAAAAGTGTTATCATTGCACAGTAGCCACATCCGCGGAAGCTTTCTCCGACATATGGTACTTGTCGTCGATTGGTCTTCCTTCTGTATGTTTGAAGATATATACGTCCCTATACGGCTACTAGTAGTTCCAATCTCTGTCGCTTCCATATATCCGGAAATATGATCTCGAAAGGGGTTTCCTAGCGATAACCTGGTCTCAATGTTAACTTTGGGTTCTCTAACACACTGAGGCATCAAGGCTTCATTCAGGACGCCATCAGGTGCAGGTGTTTTCTCGCCACGGTCATCTACTACTCGTTCGTCTCCCCAACTATCTTCTCTACGGAGGCTCTAGGTGCTCTCGATGTTGATGACCAACGAGTCTTGACGTGATCCTGGATCACTACCCCGTACTTTTCGTTGGCACTCTGACACTGTCAAAGCAGCAGGAAGCTTGTTTCGACAGCCTTCTTTCCTGACTTCCTCTAAGCGAACTCCGTTGACCCTCAGGTAGGCTCCCTCAGTAAACCTACCTCGGTATGGCGGCATCGTGAGCTCGTGATAGGCAGGCTGTCGACTCTTATCCTCACTTAGGTTTGCTGCGACCTTTTCGAATCCTAGGGCCATGCGGAATTGTTCCGCCCTACACATATTCCCCTAATAGCGCGATCTTTAGAGAAAGTATGAAGGTGGTGTGCATCCATGTTGAATTTTCTTTTGTAAGCCCTTAATTATGGATTTCACAGCAGGATCACGAAGACATCGACGAACGTTCGTCAAACGAATGAGCAGTTGCAGATTGTCGATAGATGATAGAAGAATAGAATTTAGTTTGACCATTCTGACTGGTAGCTTCCTAGCTTCAATCGTGTAATAATTCAAATGATCTATTGCAGCAGAGACGGGTATAGTGTGATGGGTAAGTCGATGCATTTCACGCAGCACTACTGGGAACGATTCCGAACTCTGCACATAGTTCTGTTGAAGCCTCTATACTTTGACATTGAGCTGTTAGAATCAGATCAATTGTAGAAGGGTTCCTCACAGACGAGAAAACGTTGCGCTATTTGGAAATAATACTGAATAGCAACCAACAGAGAGTTGTTTATGAAGTAAGCGGTCACTTGCAATTAGATCCCCTATTATGAAAAACTTTAATTGATATTTTGTAAGTTTTTACAAATCACCTATGGAATTGTTAATATGCTCCAGCGATAAAACAATTTTCATGAACGGTTCGATTCTCAAGTGTTAGAAAATTTTAGTATTCAATAAAAGGTAAAGGTAAACTTCGATATTTGATTTGACGTTAGACAAAAATGGTAACTCCTGGGTGCTGACGTTGCCATTGTTGCCGTTAATTCGAAGAACCACAAAAATGGAGTTGCTTCTCAATTTGTGGTTTGAGTTTTGAAATTTTACGCTCAGAATAGCAAATTCTCAAGATGGATGGCTTGAAATGCTTAAAAAAAATAGTTGAATTAAGCGAATGCCATTTGAGGAGTGTTGGTTTTAGATACAATACTATCCGTTAAACTAACACATGTTACATCAGATAAAGATTTTAGAAACGTGGCAGGTGTTCCGGTTTATTGTTTGTTTGCATTATAAGAAATAGGGTAAGGGCTCCCTATTTCATCTCAGCTCCAATTTCCATCTCATTCCTTCATCTCATAACTTTGAACATTAATCATAACTTTAAACGTACCTAAACAAAACTGTGGAACGTTTTAAAACATTTATTCTAGGTTTTGCACACTTTCCAATTGAAAACCTTCAACGATCGTTTGTTTTCGTTTCAAATAAACTCAATTTTTAATTTAGGATACCGCTTTCGTCTGAAGTTTTACAATTCATCATGTTTCTGAATATTTACTAATCAAAACATGATCACAATTTCACATAATTATACCAATTCAATATTGGATGACTATATAGTTAGTAATGTTCACTTTCCACTTGTTTATTCAACGATTAAAGACTTCTGAAATTACCTGATAAGCAATAAAAGCAATGAAAAATATGAGATGAAAATTTGCACTTAATTCATTTGATTGCGCTTTGTTTTCATCTCATTTCGTATCGCAAGGTTGCCAAGTTTTCTCATAATGTTAAATAAAAAAATTTATTTTTTCTTCTTTAAATGATCATCAACAAGTATTTTTTGGTATCCGTGACATTAGTTTAATTATATCATTGATATTTATATATAAATAAAACTGTTTCGGATTCTAATATTACCAAATAGAGCGTGTTGAATACTAATCAAATAACCATTGTGGCAAATCTAGTAGTACTGGTTTCTTTCCGCTATACGTCACCATAACACTGTTAAATGTGTGTGTTTCATCGACTGTGCACAGAGATGCCAGATATTTTCATAGAAAATATGTATCTGCTCTATCTGTTTTCACTAATAAAATGAATCAAATTCAAATTCAAATTGGTTTTAAATTTTAATATAAATGTTTATCGGTGTTCATCATCAAACATTTGCACAGAAGATTTCCATTTTAACATGTGATTTGTCCGTTGATTAATAAACTTTTAAAGAAGTACTGCAATCAAATACTAATAGATACTCAGAGAGAAAAGTCTAACGTTTTACTTCTCACTTTTTATGAACCTTTACAAATTTGTATTAAATTTAGAAAATCTGTAATCTGATTTAACCAACGCGAACGCAAAAATCTATACAATACAGATAAATCTGTATGAATGGCATCTCTGGTTCTACATTTTGTTTTTAGAAGGACTAATGCCTAAATAGTAACAATTCTTTTTCTGTTTTTTTAAAGTTCTTCAAATTAACTGCAGTGTAAAATTTTAAATTTGAAACGAAAGGTAATAAAAACGATCCAAAAAATTTTAAATGTTGGAATGATTCCAAACTGTTTTTTTTTTAAATATCGTGGGTTGTGTCATAGTTGGCATTAGGCCCTTTTAAGGAAAATTCTGACATTTTGAACCTGAGAGTGTAATAGTGCAATATTTTGGTTTTGATTGCTGTCGCCATTGCTAATTTATGGGATGAATAAAAAACCTTTGAGATGAAATTAGGAGCACAGTAGTGGACATATCAGAAGTGTTTTTAGCAGACTTTTTTATTATTTTTTTAATATCCAAGGAATGTGAATCAATTCCTAATGTGGAGCAAGGCGAACTAAGCAGAAATATGAAAAAATCGTAATCATTTTGATGGCTAAATCAGGTTTTTAAGGTAACGTCCTTACAAATGAGATGAAATAGGGAGCCCTTACCCTAGGTGCTTCAGAAAAGCCAGGCGTGGCAGCAAAATTTTTTTGCTGAATTTAAGGTATATTCTGCAAATTCAACGATACATCAGTTCGCTTTCACATCTCATCCAAGTCAGTCGATAAAACAAAACCGCTTACAACATTCCAGTATAGAAACCAAGTACAGTATTGTGTAGTGAACAATAGACCTTGAAAATGAGTGAACCAAACAAACAAAAGCTACCGCCGGTACGAAAGAATACAATTATTGTTGACTTCAGACAGTGTAAAATTCGACCTTCGATACGAGAACTTGAAGGTTTGCTTAAGGAGCAAATGCATCTTGATATTAAACGTGTGCATTTACTTCAATGCAATAAGACAAATAATGTTGTTTACATTATTATCTTGTTTTACAACGAGTTGGATGCAATTCAATTCGCAAAAGACAATAACAATGTGCACTATGTGGAGCACGAAAACATTAAGTACAACATTCCAGTATATATGGAAGATAGTGCTATAGAAGTGCGTGTGCATGATCTTCCCTCAAGCGTCATAGATCCTTATATTCGCAAAACTATGTCCCAATACGGAGATATTCTTTCTATAGAAAAAGAATAGTGGAAGAACTTTTTCCCCGGTATTATAAATGACGTACGTTTGGTACAAAGCAAAGTCTTGGCATTACATTCCTTTCGTGGAATTTGGCCTTTCTGTTTCAACAGACTTCGCAACCGATTCTTAGGGTACAGAATCATTGCATGGCTAGTACTATGGATCCTACTGACACTAAGAATCCTTCCAGGTCGGGGCTCGAACATACGACAGCTGGCTTGTAAGACGCATGCGCTTGAAGAGGCCTATACCTTCTTATGTGATTTTCGGTCAGGATACAAAAACCCCGTGCAAATCAATTGTTATCTATGATAATCAGATGGCTACATGTCAATATTGCCAAAAAACTGTTCACTACGGTAAGCCATGTGATAAACTGGACAAGGAGACTACCACACCAAATGACAACGGTGCTTCCTTCACACCAACCCCAAGCAACCCCAGCACACTTGTGACTCCTCAACGAAACCATCCAACGTATCCCCTATAGAACAAAGTACACCAGCTGCAGCTAATTACCTACCCAAGGCCTGTGAAAAAAATAACGATTGTTCCGCCAATAACAGTGATGCTGAACCAATGGAAGGGAGTGTGAATAGCGAACCACTGCTCCCTCTTCATTCGCTAGATAACAGCGAAAGTGCCTCTCCTCCAAGGAAAAAAATTATAACAAGATCCAGCAAAAAAAAATTACTCTAAAACGGCCAAGTTAAACTTATGTGTAAAGAAGTTGAATAAAAAAACTTTATGAAAAAAAATCAACGATACGGATTAGGCTAGTTATTGTTTAAGCGAACGAGCATTCAAAGTTTTATTTCTTGCAGGATATTACCGAAAACTGGATTAATTATTTCCATCACAATTAGAACATGATAATTTATCACAATTCAAGCAGTTTATGTCCATTCGCAATTTTGTCGTCCTAAAGACTCTCACAGAAATATGGACGCACTTTGATTTCGCTGTAAATAATTCACAAGTGTTAGATATTCAACTTTTATTCGATATAATGATAATATTAGACTACAACAACAGAATATTATTCTCAACATTTGCTAATTAGCCATTGTAGACTAGCTGGCGCACCTTCTTGCGAACGTTCCTCATTAAATTCCGTACAGACTTCTTGGCGACAAGTTTTGACACTTTTTTCCAATCTTTTTCGAACTGTTGAATGGTTTCGAGACATGTTTCCTAATAAAAGGTGATTTTTTTGAGGTTAGGATTTTCATGCATTAGTATTTGCTCAGATTTTTTGAGGTTATGATTTTCATGCATTATTATTTGCTCAGTATGCTTTGACATTTCATCATGAATAGACTTACTAACGAGCAACGCTTGCAAATCATTGAATTTTATTACCAAAATCAGTGTTCGGTTCGAAATGTGTTTCGCGCTTTACGCCCGATTTATGGTCTACATAATCGACCAAGTGAGCTACGTAAATAAGCAAAATTGCCGCATTTGGAGTGAAGAGCAACCAGAAGCCGTTCAAGAACTGCCCATGCATCCCGAAAAATGCACTGTTTGGTGTGGTTTGTACGCTGGTGGAATCATTGGACCGTATTTTTTCAAAGATGCTGTTGGACGCAACGTTACAGTGAATGGCGATCGCTATCGTTCGATGCTAACAAACTTTTTGTTGCCAGAAATGGAAGAACTGAACTTGGTTGACATGTGGTTTCAACAAGATGGCGCTACATGCCACACAGCTCGCGATTCTATGGCCATTTTGAGGGAAAACTTCGGAGAACAATTCATCTCAAGAAATGGACCGGTAAGTTGGCCACCAAGATCATGCGATTTGACGCCTTTAGACTATTTTTTGTGGGGCTACGTCAAGTCTAAAGTCTACAGAAATAAGCCAGTAACTATTCCAGCTTTGGAAGACAACATTTCCGAAGAAATTCGGGCTATTCCGGCCGAAATGCTCGAAAAAGTTGCCCAAAATTGGACTTTCCGAATGGACCACCTAAGACGCAGCCGCGGTCAACATTTAAATGAAATTATCTTCAAAAAGTAAATGTCATGTACCAATCTAACGTTTAAAATAAAGAACCGATGAGATTTTGCAAATTTTATGCGTTTTATTGTTTAAAAAAGTTCTCAAGCTCTTAAAAAATCACCCTGTATATGCCCAAAATTACTCAATTGAATTCATGTCTTTTGGGACGAATGTGACATTTTTGGTAGTATACCATTCTACCGTTGATTTCGAGTAGTGGCAAGAAGCAAGATCTCGCCAGAAGACAACAGGATCCTTGTGGCTTCGAATCATGGGTAGAAGTCGTTTTTGTAAACATTCCTTGATATATATTTCGCTTTTCATTGAAGCAGTGGTGATGAAGGGTATCGAAATTTTACCGCAGCTACAAATTACTTGCCAGACCATAGCTTTCTTATCAAATTTTTAGACTTCAATTGATGTCTCGGACTGGTTTAACACTTGCCCTTCTCGCACCGCATCATGGTAAGGATTTGTACTCGAGTTTCACTTAGGTTTCGTCGTCCATGATTATGCAATTCAAATTTCCAGCAAGAATCGTATTGTACAGCATTCGAACTCTCGGCCTGATCGATGCTTCTTGTTTCGGACTACGTTTTGGTTGTTTCTGCTTCTTATAGGTTCAAAGATTCAAACGTTCTTTAGCACGAAGAACATTTGACTTCGAAGTGCCCACTTTTTTGGTCACATCCCGAACTGAAACCTCCTTTTTTTGCTCGAACGCCTTCAGTATACGTTTATCCAACTGAGGGTTAGCAGAACCTTTTTGTCGACCCGTTTTCGGTTTATCCTCACCGAACTTCCTGATTGCATTTCGCACGGCTTTTTCACTTACTCCTTCCATTTTGGTTATTTTTCTCAGTGACAGTTCGAGTTCTGTGCACCATTTGTACACAATTTTTCGACGTTGTTCTGCTGAAAGTTCACGCATTTCGAAACAAACTAATGAAAACGAACAAACAACTGCACAAGTGGTTCGAGAAGAGTGTAAACAACTGGACGCAGTCATAAAAATTGACAGCTTCTGAACCATTGCGAAATGGCAGCGGTTTTTGGTTGCGTTTGGTTGTTTCTGGGACAGTCTTTATGACCGAAGCCTTTACAACGACGACATTGAGTTGGGTTCGCGATCCCATTATGTCGTTTGTAATTGTCCCGCCGAATATGTACGTGGAACCGGTAGTTCAGTTATTAGCATTGAGTTATTTGCGTGGCCTTTATCATACAGTAAGGTTGAGCAATCACTTGAAAAATCGATTTTTTTTAATTCGTCCGAATGGTCAAATGTCATATACCATTCGACTCAGTGCGTAAAAGGTCTCGTGTGGTTACTGTCCAATTTTATTCGGACTCCGACTTCCGGTTCCCAAGTTTTTTTTATCGTCATTTGTTGCAACGATTCGAGGAAAGAAAAAGTTGTTATGAATGTGGCTTAAAATTGTTTCAATTTTTAGGTTATGCTAGTTGCTGGTCACTCGAACCGAATTCAGCTATACCGGTTTACAGTTTCTGGCTACCGAAGTACTGGAAACTCCAAAACGGAACTCACTCATGTTTCTCAGAAACGACGGAATCGATTTTCACAAACCAAGACTCAAATGAAAAGTCTTATGATCTCATGAGCTGCTACTGAATTTTATTAGGATTCGACTTTAGGATAGAGAGCTAAGAGCGTTAAAGATTTCAAACCGTTACTTCGAGCAAAGAGGCTAAAAATGAACAAATCTTCTGCCTTCCACTCATAGCTGTTAACAAATTTCAATTGTTATGTTTGTTATTTTCAATTGAACTTTCTATAATTTATGGAATTTATTTCATTAGAATAAAGCCTACGAAAGCTTCTTTGACTATTACTGAATAAGGCGTTTGTAATCGTCACCTTATATTCCCTAGATGGTTCTGCGCAGTCTGTGTTCAAGTGGGCAACGAAGCCTAGTTCATTCGTTATAGAATTGACAAAATGACAAATTTCACAACAATGCACTACTGAAGTTATGATTTGACCATGTCGGTTAGCGATTTGGTTGGAGTTCTCTTCAAAAACCTCGAGTTCATTAGAATCGGCAACATATGCTAAAACTACGTCATAAGGAAGTCACTAGGGACGTATATTATTCGTTATTTGTATAAGAGCTCTACACTCTTGAATTTTTTATAGATAGATTAACTTAACGCTGACGTTTTTTTGAGACCTTCAGTAGTCTAGGGAATGAGTTTCAGTTCAAAGGTTCAATGGTGTCAGAGTTCAACAGTTCAGAAAAAAATATAATAAAAAACGCAAGTAGTCAAAGAATCAATTCTACACCCATCTGCTATTTACATACATTCATATTGTCCTGCATTAACATTCTGCCTTTACGACTTCGAGCGAACGCGGCCGCACATCCGCCGGCCGAAAAACCGACGGCGACATTAAAACGTGCTCCAAATAAAAGTGCCATTATGATTAATTTATAAATTATGCAAATAACTGAACTACCGGTTCGTCCGTCGGTCGGTCGGTCGGTCGGTCGGTTTAAAACCGAAACCAAAGTGTGTCTGCTCAGTCGTAATAACGGGCTGGATTGGCTGGCCCCTTGGGGGAAGGTCGGTGTTCCACGAATTACGAACGAAATCGAAACAAAAATGAGCCGGCTTTGTGATTGCAATAAGTGCGGAACCGCTGCGACAATAACCCGTCCTCGATAGTCGGGGCAGCCCGCGGCGATGCAAGGGTGACGACATTGGTGTGAATCCATCGGTTCGGTTTTGCGAACTGCGCCAACTGAAGCGTGAAGCAAATTCTTTAATTTCGGAAATTTTTGTTTGAGTTCGCCGGAAAACTTGAACAATAAACGTTTTCCGAATGAAGTGCACATATGCTGTGACCGGTGCATGGCGGAGGGAGGGAGGGAGCGAGGAAGTGAGAACCGCCGGTCATTGGTTGACCGAAAAGCCAGCGGGGCCGGGGTCTGTTTTAATGAGCCATTTTCCGCCAATTAAACAAATAATCATAATCGCACGTCGGGACAATAAAATATCCACCCTGGAGGCATCGAACCGGAGCGGAAAATTGATCCACTTTGACTCGTTTTTATTACGAACACTCGTCACCTCTCTCTATCTCTGTGTCAATAGGCGAGTTCTGATTTGAATTCAGTAACGGGACGCCGTAATCGGATGTGCGTATTATTTGATAAGCAATTGAATTTTGTTGTTGTTGTTGAGTAATTCTAGTCGAGCCTGACAGGAACAGAAGGAAATCAATTATGGCTGGATAAGCCATCTTGATGAGACTGCATTGGACGGGAAAATAATGGTTTAATTGTGGTGACGACCATCACCTACTGTGTTTGTTTTTTTATTTGTTTCAGTTCATCAATCAATAAAACTTTGTAGCAGGCTTCGTGTTTCGAGAAATCGAAAATATTCTACAAAATAAGGCTATCTTCATTTCGATTGGCAAATCGATGCGTTCGTTGTTTTTCACAGATCCGATATTTGATTGCTTTTCGAACTGCATAATTTTGTTCTTCGAGCAATCATTCGAATAATTCCGGGTTTGCTGTTGGTATTGGATATCGAGAAGCGTATCCTCCACCCACAGTTGATTGAATTATGGCGTACGCGGGGAATGTTGTTTGTCAATTAATCATTACAATGCGACTCGTGAATCACGATTAATTTCGGTAATTAATATGCGGGGATTACGTCAGTGCGGTTTGCGGGTGAAACGGGAAATCATTGCGATGACTTGATGACTTCATTGATTGGGTTAAATGTCTATAAATTTGGAACTTTATGTCCTCGAAAACAAACATATTGTTGGGTCAACCAACGCACAAGGAAGCTTGGTTTCCGGTAAATCGGGATTTTTAAAATTGACGTCAAACTGACTGGTTTTGATGTATTGAAAATGCACTAAATTATGCTCTCAACTCTGCGTTTTTCGTCGATAGTTTGTTTTTTTTCTCTGAGATTACAATTTATTATGTAGATTTAATTCTTTTTCCGATTATTTACCAATTTATAGTATTGTTGGTGTATCCAATTTCAACTTTATTCAATCTTCCCTGATTGATGATAATTTTGGCAACGTGAAAATTGTACAAAAATCTAAATCATCTGAAATGTTCAGAAAACTTCCCCTCGTGAAAAATTTACAATTTTTCAATTTGTCAACATTGTCCAAGTTATTCTCCAAGCAAATTTTGTCAACAGAAAAAGGAATTACTAATAATTATTCTTGATAACGACAATTTGAGACTAAAATTTTATGAAGTTGTTACAAAAATCGCAAGCTCTTTTTTGGAAATTTTAACAGGTGCTAAATTAAACAAATTTTGCTATCGTGAAATTTGGCTGAATAATTTATTAAGCTCGAAAGATTTTTTTTTTAAATTCATATAATTCTTTAACGGACCTAAACGACAGCTATTAAATAGGCCCTTGAAAATTCTAAAAACATTTCAACAAAAAGTGAATATTTTACATTTATTTTTTCTCAATCTTGGGTAATTTTGTTAATTGAAAAATTCTTTCAATTTTTGTTTATTTTTTTCGAAGTTTGCATTTATTTTAAATTTTTAGTAATTGAAAATATTTAGCATTTTTTGTCCATAGTCGCTTATTTAAATGAAATATTTGCAAATTATACATCTATTGTATGCATTTCATAAAATTTCAAAAGATTTCCCAAATAGTTTCACTTATATGAAAGCCCAGGATCCTTTATATAGTTTAGCAAAGATAAAAAGTGAATAAATGATTGTTGCATTTCTTTGTAGATTTTATTATTCAAACTTATTCTGCAAATTTTGAATATAATACTTAGTGAAAATGTAATGACGTGACGGTAAAATAGTTAAATCCAGAGGTAACTTAAAAGCTTAACTGTAAAAAATTTGTACTAACTAAAACATTAGGAATTATGAATATCATTCAAATATCAACATTTATAAATTCATTGAGGTTTACAATATGTGACTGTTGGGAGGTACAACACTTCATAACATAAACTGTCATGCACTGACTAGTCGAAGGCAATTCGTAAACAAAACCGGTACTGATTACGTCTCTTAGCACAAAAATGGAAATCAGCCTGTAACAGATCGGCTGAAAAGTTCGTATCGTTTCTATGAGAGGGCGCCACTAGAATTAAATCCATACCATTTTCAGTTAGTACCAACCTTCAAAAGATACGTGTATAAATTTGACAGCTGTCTGTTTATTAGTTTGTGAGATATTGCATTTTGAGTGAAGCTACTTTTGTTATTGTGAAAAAAATGGAAAAAAAGGAATTTCGTGTGTTGATGAAACACTACTTTTTGATGAAAAAAAGTGCCGCCGATACCAAAAAATGGCTTGATGAGTGTTATCCAGACTTTGCACCGGGCGAAGCAACAATTCGTAAGTGGTTTGCTAAATTTCGTGCTGGTCATATGAGCATCGGAGACGATGAACGCAGTGGACGTCCAAAAGAGGCTGTTACCGATGAAAACGTGAAAAAAATCCACAAAATGATTTTCAATGACCGTAAAGTGAAGTTGATCGAGATAGCTGACACCTTAAAGATATCAAAGGAACGTGTTGGACATATTATTCACGAATATTTGGATATGAGAAAGCTTTGTGCAAAATGGGTGCCGCGTGAGCTCGCAATCGATCAAAAACAACAACGAATTGTTGATTCTGAGCAGTGTTTGGAGCTGTTATATCGAAATAAAACCGATTTTTTTCGTCGATATATAACAATGGACGAAACATGGCTCCGCTGTATCGCCTCTGATGGCAATTATGTTGAATAATAAAAACGAATTTTGGCAAAAAAATGTGTGTTTCTATTAAACGATACGAACTTTTCAGCCGAACTGTTATAAACAGAAACAAGTTTTGTTAGATACCAAAAAGTCGAGAACGAGACAAATAAAAACATTCAATAATTGATTTCCGCTTCCGGGAAAATTTTAAAAATGTTATTGTTTCAAATTTTTATTTTTAAATCTCGCGAAATGTGAAAGTAACTTATTCAATAAGCTCAAAATTTGAAGGTTTGAAATTTTCCACTTTTTGAACTGTTCTGCAGTATTGTGTAAATTAAACAGATTCTCAATTCTTTTCAAAATTTTAACCATTTTCTGCAAATTGCGAAATCTTTGAGAATTTATATTTTGTCGTGAATACGACTTACTTCACTATGGGGTGCCTTTTCAAAATTCACACTCTGAGAGAGTGATAAGTTTTTGATCGTGAATATATCTTGTTGTATCTAACGAATCAACATAATTTTTGCTACATGCCATCGGAAATATGATCACAATTTTATGATAAAATTATTAGTTGCGTGACATAATCTCAAATAATTCAAAATTAAACTTTTCTAAAATGTTTGGTATAAACGAGTATCAAAGGGGATAATCCATAAGGCGCGTTTGTCTTGCTCGTATTTTTAAAGCTCATAGCTCAGTGATCTGTGAAAGGATTTATATAATCTAACTACCAATAGAATCGAAAATTTTCAACTTGAACGTGTATTGCAACAACATTGAAGTTTTTCAATGGTACACTATTGAAAAAGCTGTCTCATTTGACCCATGTCAACACCAGCCAATCAGAACGCGTTCTGAGGAAGAGAACAAAATATCTGCTGCTGTACAACAAATCGTTCGATAAAATGTTCCGAAAAGTGTTTAATATCTTAGTGAGTTCCACAATTTGGTCCTTCTGAAAGGCAGGAATGAATCCCGTGCAGCATCCGGATAGTTTCTCTCAATGAAATGCAAATCCGAAATGAAATGATCGAAATTAAAATTCTACACGCTGCTATTTTTATAACTTAGGATCGCCCATTAGTGAAAAAGCTACAAACGAAATCACTAAAAAAAGAAACCTCTTAACAAAAATTGGATCAGTTTCGATTCTATCGCTACTGCGAGAAGATGTATGTTGTGTCGTTTGCAAAGCTAGTTTCGTTTCCGACAAGAGCGATTACGTCACAGCTGTCAGTCATTTGCATTGGTGAAAAAACAATAGTGGAGAGCATTACACAAAATCAGCCGTTCTAATGGTTCTAAAAGTTTTCTAAAGAACAATTAGGATTTCTTGCTCGCAAATCGAAGGAAAATATCCTCAGTTTAGTGCTAATCTAGAACTGTTTGATTTGATTTGTGCACTTTTCGCTGTGTGAAATTCACAGTAATCGAGATCAAGTGAAGCCTTCTTCGTTTTTGCGAAAAATGTGAAAAAGGGGAATGCTTGCATAATTCATACAATTGATCAACTAATTGATATTCGGAAGTGTTAAGGAACATGTCATTTGTTTTCGTATTCACGACCTCCAGTTATGTCTCTGACATTACCCACCCGCCTTTTTTTTGGAAAATTGTGTTGCACATATTTTAAAAAGACAGACCAATTTTACCAAACTATATTTACAAATCGCGAAAATTTTAAAGTTTTATTCTAAACCATTCGATTCAGCTCAACGAGATCGGAAAATGTCTGTGTGTGCACCGTTCAACGTTTTTTTTTTAAAGGTTTTCACTTCTGGTTCCAGAGATATGATGGTATAAGTGACGTGAACAACAAACCCCCCCTTTTTCTTATCGCTCACTTTTCTCGGAGATGGTTGAGCTGATTTCAACAAGATTAGGCCTGCTTGAAAGCTACAGTTGGGTCATTGAACAAGTTCGAAGATCAAATGGCTATCACTTCTGGTTCCGAAGATGGTATGATGGTATAAGTGACATAAACGAAAAATTCGCTTCCGCTGTTTTTTTTTGAATTTATGAAACGATTTGAATAATTCTAGGTTCGTTCGAATTTAATATTGTATTGTGGATCGTAATCGAAGATCAAATGGCAGAAACCTCAATTTTCGTAGACATAATCGCACTAGTGGCGTAACCGACAAAGCCATTTTTTTCTATCTGCACAATTCACAATTATTTCAGAAAGTTACCCATGATGAAATTCAAATGTAATGTTTCTGATACATTTATTATGAAGAATGTTGCCGAATACGTAACGTAAGCAATGATGCATGTTTGTATGAACAACCCGAATCAATCTGAATGAATTGGTTCCAAAATGGAACCCAAATTCTGGTTATCTTAATAAAAAAGGCCAAAAGATTTGTTATTTAGGGGTTTGGCTAAAAGCCATTTTCGTGCTATGAGCACATAACCGATGCCATTATTCAATGCCTCGTCAAATTGAACTGCTTAGTGCAAACTTAAACAGATCAATTTGAACCACTGAGCACACACTATTTTCGAAACTCTTTTGTCTATTGCGTTAATTTTACGGCTGCTTAGCGGTTCAAATTGAACTGTATAGGTTTGCACTAAGCAGTTCAATTTGAACTGTTCTGCAGTAATGTGTCGAAGACGAAACGTAAGGAATAAGGCCAAAAATGTTTTTATGAGACTGTGTCAATGACAAGGGAAAGGCTTTATCACACCCAAGGTAGATTAAGAATCATAATTGAAAACAGTTTCGAGAATGAAGCAGCTATTTTCAACAAATTTTCAAATATTATTAATTGTTTATAAAACTTTTTATGATCGCTACGAGTTCTAATTTGTTAGGTTGTATATTTTTATAAATTTGGCAAATATTTTTGGTGTCATATGCTTAAAAGTCAACCATTTTAATGAAATTTGAAAATTTGTATAAATTTTACTTATTTGTATAAAATGATCAAAACTTCCAAACAAACCGCAATGTTTTATGAATTTTGAAAATTCTTTTTTTAAATTTGTACAAAGTTTTGTCGTTTTATTTTCCAGATTTTGCCAGTTTGTTTCTTATTTGACGTACTTTTGTAAATTATCCATATCTTTTTGAAAACATTATTAACTCTATAACAATCTTGCTGATTCTAGTAAAGTACGTTCATAAACTTTCGAATTTACGAACTTCTATACAAATTACTAGTTTCTATAAAATTTACGAATTTCTATTAATTTTACAAATTTCTATAAAAAATTTGACATATTTACACAAATACACAATTATACAAATTTGTATGAATTCCACAAATTTATACAAACTTTACATGTTTCGATAAATTTTATAAAAAAAACTTATTTATTTTTCAATTCAATTTTTAATGTGTTAATTTTACAAGTATTGATGTATTGTTCTGAAGGTTGTAAATTTTCAAAACTTTTATCAGTTTTTTCAAATTTTTAAGTGTCATACTGGTTTATATATCAGAAAAATTTACAGAAATTCAACTGAATTATTGCTGTTTCGTATACCGCATAAACATCGCATAATGATTGAATTGAAATTACGCATAATTTATCTTGTTGTTGCCAAATGTCTTAAAAATTCATGAAACATCGAGAGAGCTCCTGTACACAAATGAACATGTACAGAGGTTCTGTTCAATTAGGATGTTTTCTGCTGTTTTGCAAAGAATCTGAAAACGCAAAATTCAAGTGAATTTCTCAAAAATTCTCATCGTTTTCTATATTCTTGCCCGCTACTGTTTCGTTTGGTGGTGGTTTGTAAAATGCACAGTTGGTTCGATGGCGTAATGTCTTGAGCAAAAATTTTATCAACGAGTTGAATACAATAAAATGGGTATTATAACAAAAATCGTTCATTCTCTAAGAGAGCTTATAATGCTAGGGATGTCCGACCCTGTTTAGCTAAATGCGTTGATCTTGTTTTGATGTTTAATATAATGTAATAGATATTATTCCTCGCCCGGTATAAATAAACCAATATTAATAATAATAATATTACTCGAGGTTGTACCAAAACTAAAAATTTAACCCAGACAGGCTACTGGATGACATGAATACAAGTCAAGTATTATCGTTCATTTGAATCACTGAAGCACATTTATATACTTAGTATTATAATCACGTTTATGGAAAATGTATTTATTTGGTACATTTTCGTTGTCTAGTGAATGTCCAGTGATTTCTTATTTAAACAGTTTTTTAATCGATAATAACCTTCTACTGCGCTTCAAACTGTGAAATATTCACTAATCCATGACAAATTAATAGGAATATCTTTTACAAGCCAACAAAACTAAGCCTACTGCACTCAATCACTGAAAATATTAATGTTTTCTATGTGTCGGTTTTATCTGTTATGCTTTGTGCGACGATTCGTTCAACTCAAGCGGTTAAAATTTTGCCCGCATTTTTTTGCGATTACATTTCACCTTAAGGTAGCGTTTCGCCGTGGTCAGGTCGAAGCAAGACAACTTACTGCTTCCTCTTGCTTTGTCGCCGAAATTTCACAATTTGCAATTTAGAAATTGCAAATTTCTAAAATACTAACCCGATTCACGAAAAATCAAAAACATACGATTGTAGGTAAATTATTTTACTATGCATTTGGCGAAAAATATCAGTTAGAAAGCTTTTCTTTCGCGAGATTTCGTGCGAGTTTTGTTAAAATTTTGTTTTCTTTTTTCCTTTTCTCGCTATAAACAACTCGCATATGTGGGGATGTGCTACGTTTTCAACAAAGCGTCAAAGCTAGTAGCGATGAAAATCATTACTGATTTCTGGTTCTACTGAAACATGAATAGAAATTGTTTTACAAAGTAGTAACACTTACTTACATTTTCTACTCATCTATATTCAACGTTTACGCAGAGAGAACGGACAACGAAAACAAAAGAAATATTGTTAGCGTCTACCGCATGTAGCATTTTGCACACCCCAATGCATGCGTTGACATTGTGTGCGTGCGAAAGAATAAGGAAAAACTCATTTATTTTTAAAACTCGCACGAAATCTTTCGATAAAAATGTTTATCAGGCACAATTTATATACGAATCGATAGAAAAAATAATTATCTAGAATCGTATGTTCTTGGAATTTCCGTTTTCTTCCCCGTTTTCTCACAATTTTGGGTAAAGTGCGTGAAACCCCGGGATAGGCAGCGAACTCCCGTGACCACGGCGAAGCGCTACCTTAAGGGGAGCTTCTCTTGTAAACGGGCGTATGTTTCAGGTAGTTTTGGACTTCCTAGTCTTCATTTCTTATGTAGTTATTATTCTTTATTATAGACTGCAACAGTATAAATTGTATGTAAAAAGCATCGAGTTGTCCTTGAGATATATTACGGCTTCCACGTGGGACAAACTGTCAAATTGATTAGCACGATAACTAAAGAATAGCTTGACCGATTTGAACATTTTTTATGACATGTTAAAGCATATTAAATTTCAAATGGAACATCGTTGAAAAAATTGTAAAAAAAATTCTATCCCACTTTTTTCCGATTATTAAGGTTTTAACCTTAAGGTCATTCGCTTATTCGGGCCAGAAAAACTTTCCGACCCTATGTGTGGGGTTGGGAATCGAACCCAGAAGGGCTGCGTGAAAGGCATCGACTTACCCATCACACTATACCCGTCCCCCAATTCTATCCCACTTGATTTAAACAAACTTGACGGCGTTAGATTGAAAACTCAAAAACAAACAAAAAACATTAAATGTTATTTGTTCCTGAATCAACTCCTGAGGCTCTACAATGAACACCGTTTACCTCTGCGCAAATTACATGTTCCATTTTGAGCAATCAACCATATTTAAGGAACAACTCGATATTTTAACGTAAAATTTACACTGCACAGTGGGTCAAAAGCCCAATTTTACACTTTTAATTGATTTCACCAAAAAACGTGGATCAGGATCAACATAGGGGCTAAGTAACTTCGACAAAATTGTGCAGAATAATAAATAAGTTAGAATGGATCAGGGTCATTTCACCGAATGGGCCACTTCGCCGAATGTCATTTCGCCGAAAGCCATTTTCAACGAAAAGGTCATTTCGCTGATTCCTGCAATTGTCTTAATATTATAATTGGAATTGGTTTAAAGTAAACACAAATGAATGATTATACGTTAACACCCGTTTTATTGACCTACAATTGTACTTTTTGTATATAGATTGATTCTTGTACTCTTGAATAAAGATTGATTCATGAACCTCAGAACGGAGCTCCCAAGGAAGCTTGTTCGTGTATCTACCACGCAAATGTATGTGAAATTTTCCGTTTACTAAGTGTACAAATATATGATGCGGCTTCGCCACATCGATTTGAAATGACCTATTCGGCGAAATGACCCGCTCCCGTAAGAATTATGTGAATAAACGTTGAAAAATTGCTCTTTTTTCCTTAAAATGAAATGAAAGTTCTGCAGTTTTTAATGTTGAACAACTTTGTATAACATGAAAAATTCATAGAAATCAAAAATATACAAGTTTTCTTACTAAAACTGGTTTTAGGAGACCCGTTTTCACAAAATACTTTATATCGTGAATTTTACTCGAGTTACAGGAATAGTACCTTTCGCAAATTTGTTTGAAGTGATTTTATGCACAATTTCGTCGCAGTTAATTAGTTCCTATGTTTATCCTGTGCTAAAATAATATTTTGATTTCACATTTAGGGGGATTAATCATTTGAATAAATTTTTCAAAAGATGGCGCCTATCATTCTGAGCGACTTCGCTGAAGTTACTGTGCCTAGAAAGATACTTTTTCAACGTGGTATCAATTAGGGGCGTAAAATTGGGCTTTTGACCCCCTGTGCACTGTAGCAGTCTCGAATAAAGAATAATACAGCAATTTCATGAGAAACTGATATACGATCTCTCAGAATTTCGTAATATTTGGAAGAATCGTTCTCAATCGAAAAATATTAGCGCCGTATTTATTTATTCTATTTTGCCATTAGGGTGAACATTTCTTTGCTTGGGTGGATAAAAAAATCGATTATCATCGATTTTTTTCAAAAAGTAGATACATATTTTAACCATAACTTTTCAACCACTCGGTTGATTCTTGATAATTGTTGAATATGTTGTCAATAAATGCCTTTAGTTTTTAAGAAAAATATGCGAATATTGTAAAGTTGAAGTTTTGTGTTTGAAAAGGTCAATTGTATAACTTTTTACCTGTTTTTTTTAATTGTTAAGTTGTAGTATTGTTTTTGGAATAGTCAATGGTGTAACTTTTTAGGGGTTTTCATGGTTTGCGACCACGAGACACTATGCCATTTAATTTTTTTTAAAGCTGAAACATTTTCACATTACATATGTTGTTTAGTTTTTGAATTATAATTTTTAGAAAATTTCAAGTTTTCGTAGTTTTCGTGTTTTTTCGATTTTCTCTCAAAAACTCAAAACAAAAAAACGTACATCGCAAATTTTTGATATATTATATAGAACTGTTTCAGCTTTCAGAAAAAAACATAAATTGACATTGTGCTTATTTGGTACAAACCACGAAAACCATTAAAAAGTTATACAATTGACTGTTTCAAACCCCAAACTTTACCTTACCAAAATTCGCATATTTTTCTTAAAAACTATTGGCATTTATTGACAACATTTCCAAAAATTAGCAGAATCTGCCGAGTGGTTCAAAAGTTATGATTTTTAAAAATGTATTTTCTTTTAAGAAAATCGAAAACAATCTACTTTTTGGTCCACCCTAACAAGGAAATGTTCACCCTAACGGGAAAATAAAAAAATACGGGTCTAATATTTTTCGATGGAGCACGGTTCTTTCAAATATTACGAAATTTTGAGAAATCAATTTCTCATGGAATCGCTGTATTATTCATTATTCGAAACTGTTACAGTGCACAGTGGGTCGAAAGCCCAATTTTACGCTCTTAATTGATACCACGTTAAAAACGTAATTTTATAGGTACAGTATCTTAAGCAAAATTGCTCAGAATGAGAGGTGGCATCTTTTGAAAAAGAAAAAAAAATATGAGTAATCCCCCTAAAAGAGAAATAAAAATATTCTGTTACCACAGGATCAACATAGGGGCCAAGTAACTTTAACAAAATTATTTCAAAAAAGTTTACGAAAGGTACTATTCCTGTAACTTGAATGAAATTCATGAGTAAAAGTATTTTCTGAAAACGACTCACCTGAAACCAGTTTTTGTAAGAAAACTTATATATTTTTTCAATTCTATGAGTTTTTTTATGTTCTATAACAGGGGTTCCCAAACTATTTTGGGTTATGGACCCCTTTACTAAAATTAACTTAGGCCTCAGACCCACATCAACAAATTTCTTTGAAAATTCAATTTCTTGCATTTTTATATTAAAATAAAATACTTACCAATTTCTGCGGATGCGGATAAAATACTTACCAAGTTTTTAGCGTGAATATTTCAAATAACAACTTATATCAAACAATAGGGGGTCGATTTCTAGACCTCTTCGACCCCCATAGTCAGTTTTCGTTTATGTCGACCCCCGCAAAATAGATATCGACCCCAAGGGTTCTATATCGACCACTTTGGGAACTCCTGTTCTATAAAGTTGTTTATCAGAACTTTCTTCAATATACTATATCACTATCATTTAAGATTAATGAAAGAGAACCATTTTTCATGTTTCTTCAAATAATTCTAACTTACTTAAGTTTACGTTTCGTCTTCGACTCATCAGTGCTTAAGCAGATTATGTTAAACTGCTTTCGCAAACCCCCGGATCAACAACATCCGCTGAGCAGACGTAAAGTTAATGCTGTTTGCAAGACACTTTTATTACACAAGAAGTGTAAAGTTTAAACTGACGTCTCGAACGAAACAAGTTTCGGTTTACTGGCCGCACAGATTGTGGTGATTTGAAGGGAAAAAAGATTGCTTTTACCCCCAAATTTATGCTAGGTGCACATAACCATTTTAAATTAAGTTTACGTTTCGTCTTCGACTCATCAGTGCGTCAGCAGATTATGCTGACGCAAACCCCCGGATCAACATAATCCGCTGAGCAGACGTAAAGTTAATGCTATTTGCAAGACACTTTTTTATTACACAAGAAGTATAACGTCTAAACTGACGTCTCGAACGAAACAAATTTCGGCTTACTGGCCGTACAGATTTGGATAATTTGAAGGGAAAAAAGCTTGCTTTTACCCCCAAATTTATGCTAGGTGCACATAATTTTACATAAATTACAATTCTAACTTAATTATTATTCTGCACAATTTTATCGTGCTAAAACAATATTTTTATTCAATTGAGAGTGTAAAATAGGGCTTTTAAACTATTGTGCACTGTAGCAATCAGGGAGAAAGAATAATAACTACATTGAAATGGTGGAGTGAAAAACCTTTCCCAAAATTAATAAATTCATAAAAGTATTAGATAATATTTGCAAATATCACGCTTAGAACATACGGACGGTATTCACGAATTTTGACGAATCATTGAAAATTTTTCCGATTTCTCTAAAGTTTTCAAGTTTATTTCTATGTTTTAACATAGTTATTTTTTATTCGTAATTTGAATAAATATGAAGGTGGGATATGATATCACTTTTCTAGTGAGACGATCACTATTTAATGACCGCAGAATAAGTATCGGAAAAATAAGCTCATTTCCCATTCGGTTTGTGACACATCAGCAATATTCTATTGGGAAGTTATGCATCATGCGGCTTACTAATCAAACTTGGCCTCATTTGTTTGCCATTGGTTTTTCGCTTTTGTTCCTGTGAAGCTGTCAAGCAATGGGGTGATGGAAGTTTTACAGCAGAACTGCTCTGACGTGGAACTCACAAATCTCCTAACAGATGAGATTATTTGTAGCAAGCACATTGAAAAATATTCTTCAAACACCTTCTCCGAGTTTGTTTTGTTAAAAAAATGAGCATTATTGAGGTCAGTTCGTAACATTTGCATAGACTGTTATGCTGGACCTGTCAGGAGTTGTATGTTGACGGATGATTTACAATTTCCAAGTGCTGATTGCGATCAGTGACGGAGTGGCAACTTGGGGTTTGTTTTACAAGCTTAACTAGTAGTACAGCTTTAAATACCGCTCCCAAGGGTAGTAATTATTTTTATTGGCAGTAATAAACAGAACCACAACTTAATATTAGTGCAATTTGAAACAATTTGTTTCTAATTTTTCATACGTTCCCTGACCTGAACTCGCAGGTTCGTGACCGTCAATAGCTTGCATTAACCAAAACTTTCCACTCTGTTTAGCTGCTGCTGCTGCAACTGCTACTGGTGTTGCTTTATTAACCATAGGTAGCACTTGCGAGTATCCGGAAATGTCCAACAACTGTAACCATATAGAACAAAAAAAAACCACGTGGAAGCTACGTGACTTCCCCTCCTTCCCCAATAGACGAAACACGCAGTCCGTAGCTGGCGGATAATACCGGTAAGCTTTTACAATGTCCACCACCGTCCAGGCAACGTCAAGGGGCATTATTTCGGAACAGCTTGTGTTATGACCTCCTCCAACCTGGTACCAACCCAACCTGTACCCGGCAAATACATTTTGTAAGAGGCGCACACGATTTTCGGTGGTAATAAAAATGTTTATTACATTTTGATGACGAGTGTCGGGTTCCGGTTCCGGACACTCTAGCGTGTTTATCTCGCCATTCTCCAGAAACAAAACGGACCTGAGGTGCGGTCGTAAAGCGTCTCCCATAGACAAAAGTTTCGTGTCCACCAGCTGCCCTCCCAACCAACGGAGTTATAAAGAGGAAATATTGTACATTTCTGAAAGTATAGTAAATTGTTTTTATTCGCCTATGGTTACAGAGGTTTTATTTTATAGGAAACCTAAACACATTTTATATTTATTTTTTAAATCCAACTGCAACCTCCGGAGGACAAAACCTTGTAGCATTGTAATACTTTAATTGAGAGTTTCCACTAGAATCTACAAATTAAACAAACAAATCAGCAATCAATCGAATCACAATCACAAACAAGTACAGCGGAACTCGAGTAAACCCTTCATCCCTCCGTTCCGCACATGGTACAATCGTGTTCGGAAGGGCCAGCCAACGATTTCCGCTGACTGCTGACTCGTTTCGAATCATCGTACCAACACAATCATTTTATCATATCTACCCTAGACGACCGCAATTATTATTATCCTGCTTTCAAAAGTCTCTCTCCTGTCCTTTGATGTTCCTTCCAACCTGTTTGCAATGCATACACTCACTCGCACGCACGCACGCTTATCGCACCCTATTCTCAACCCCACCAAACACTCAACCCTTCGGCAAAATACGTTAATAATGCCAAAGATAACATATTTCCTTCTTCAAATCTTATTTGCGAGGTCGTAGAGCTCTGAGAGCTGAGACTGGTTGGGGTGTTGAATGGTGGAAGAGGCAGAAGCAACAACAACAACTAAAAAAAAATATTTACCTCTACCTACCATTGTCTGTCAGAGGAATGACTTGATTATCTTGATGGTGGAACGAAGAAAGCCGGCAATATTTATGCCCGAATTTGTGTTCAAGAAAACTTCCCTGTGCTTCTTCACCTCACGGGACCGCTATTCGACAACTGTCAAATTTTCGTTCACCTTCCCCGAGTTTGGAAAGTGAAATTACCCCAGGGGATTATCGGCGGACCCCTCTGGCGGACCATTGCACCGGTGTGATTCGAGGGGAATAGGCGCTCTATTTTCCATTTTCGGGTAGAATTAAGGGGTGATATATGATCGGCATTAAAGACAAAAGATTTTTTGCATTTTTATTACACTTTATTGAAACAATTTTTCTGCCCATGTTAGTCCAAGTCGGGGTATTACATTCCTTTTGTGGAATCTATCCATTCTTCCTCAAGAATCTTCTCAGTCGGCTTATGTAACTGTCTTGCATTGATGCAACTACGTATCCGAGTTTTTGGTTTTTCATATGGTTGAATCTGTGTATAATGAGCTAAAATTAAAAGATATTCTATTGTTTCTCACCCAATGTGGTAAGGAACTATAGTCAGAGGTATTCATCGTTCTTTTTTAAGTGAATGAATTCATTCTGTATTGACCCTAATAGGTTGTAGCAGATTGTTTGGCATCCCTTATGGAGTGCCGAGTTTACTTCTGCTCATACATACTGCGAATCGTTCTAAATTCGTCCGGGAATGCGCTTTTGTAAAATCTCTAAATCCTCTCGGGGGTTGAAGGTTTTATTAACTGTGCATTTTGGCATCTGCAGATCGTTCAGCATCCTTTCGAGGATGCAGAACGATTTGTTTCTTTATGTTTTGTGCTGTTGGCTTACCTCACCCACTTCATAATTCCCTTCCATGTTCCTTTTATCCTTCCCTTCCCATCAGGAAATTGATGAGAAGCCACTGCTAGACACAAATCTTAAAATATTCAATTAGTTCTGATTTCTAATTCCTGATTCGTTTTCAGGTAGAATTAAGGGGTGATATATGGTCGGCAAAAGATTTTAATTTTGCATTTTTATTACACTTTATCAAAACTATTTTTGTGTCTATGTTAGTCTAAGTTAAGTAAAGTCGTGCTATTACCTTACTTTTGTGAAATCCATCCATTCTTTATCAAAAATATTCGCAGACGCAGACCTTAAACGTATTAATCTATTTGCATAATTTGCACTACGACCTACCACTATTAAATTTTATCCTGATCCGAGCTTCGGTTCCGGAGTAACGGGATAAAATGAGCTTAAAAGTGAAATAAGACGTTCGATTTCTTCAGAGATCGCTCAATAAATTTCAATAAACGGATCTATAAATGAAAGTTTGTATAGTCCTGTTGCCGTAACTGTGAAATTTCAATCAGATCTGATTTTCGGTTCCGGGGTAAATTGTGTAATGAAATTTGAAAACAGTGCACGAATCTCTCGTTTTCAGAGATAGCTGAATTTAAATTTGTATAAACTTACATCCAAATTTACGGTGCCATATACTCTAACCTTACTATTTACTTATTTCTGGATCCGTATTCCGGTTCCGGAATAACGAGATAAAATAAGCTTAACAAGTGCTCTTGATTTTCTAAAAAAACCGCAGGATCGATTATCGTAAGCTTAGATTCATTTAAAACAGTGATTCCCAAACTGGTCCCTACAACCCACTAGTGGGTATTAGCTCATTTCTAGTGGGTAGTAGACTCAAAATTGTCAACAGGTGGGCAATGAGTCGCAAATTGTGGGCTTCGATACTTAATAAATCTTTCTGAGGTAGGCCCTGAGTAAAATGGTTCAATAGACATGTGGGTAATATATCATTGTGAAAAACAATTCCATTCCAATCTATCAGTTGCAAAATGATGTGACTAGTGCATCATTCAATTTTTGGGAGATTTGTGAGAAAAAGAAACGAAGTTAAGAAGATGAAAATATAAGTGCTGTCATGACCAAGAATTGGTCAAATAAGAATGAGTGTAAATAGTTTCAATGTTTCATTAGAAATTTATATCAGGTCTATATTCCAAATTCAATTCATACAAAATACTGAAAAAAATCAGATCCACGTTCCGAATCCAGACGGTCAGAATGATTTTCAGAGTTCGAGTCCACAATCTTGTTCAGAATCCTGAGGTCAGATCCAGAATGCAGACTCATGTTCGGGATTCAGGTCCAGAATCCTGCTTCCCGGTTCAGAATTTAGGTTCAGATCTAAAATTTTTGTCAGGAATTCAGACCCAGAATCGAGGCAGTTCTGATCGTAGAGAACTTATGTCCAAAACATACGAAAATTGTCAGGAGTTCAGATCTATAACCCAGGTCCAAAAAGTAGACCTAAAATTCGGATCCCGATTTTCGCTCAAGAAACCACGTACATGTTCCGGAACTAGGTCCGGAATTCGAGTCCAGAATTCAGGACAAGAGTCAAGGTTCAGGATCTAGTTTCAGGTTCAAAAACTCTGTTAGGAGCTGATCCGGGGTCAGAATTCTGGCCCAGAACCAAAGTCCAAATCCAGGTTGAAAATTAAATTCCAGAATGCAGATGCAGCATTCTGGTTCAGGTAAAAAATCTCTGTCAACAATTTTGGTCCAGAATCAATTTTGGTCCAGAATCAATTTAAGTTCAATTTCAGAATTCAGATCCAGACTAAGAGTTTCATACCACAACTTTGTTAAATTCTACTGGTTTGTTGATTCTCACCGAAAAGAATCAACAAATCAGTAAAATTAAAAAAAATATCCAGACTAAGAATTCCGGTTCAGAATCAAAGTCCCGATTTTAGGTTCAGAAATCAGATTCTGCATTCAGATCACAAATTCATGTTAAGAGATTAGGTCAAGTCACCCAATTCAGTTCCAGGTTCTGAGTTCCAATTATAGTACAGAATCAGGATCCAAGGTCAGAAATCAGATCCAGAAACCATGCTTCGCAATTTTGGCCCAGAATCCAAGTCCAGATTTATATTTCTGAATCCAGCTTCAGGTTCAGAATTCAAAATCAGGATCAAGTTCCAGGTTCACGATTCTGGTGCATCTGTCAAATTTTTTGATTAAAAATCTTGTTTGGAATCCTGAACCCTGCTCCAGATTTAGACCCAAAACCTTTTTCGAGAGTTCAAGTCAAGAAATCAGGTTCAGGTCTAGAATCCAAACCCATCCAAGTGTAGATTTCTGCCACAGGCTCATAATCTCTGTCTGAATTCTGGTTCAAAAACCATGTCCAGATTCAGTATTCGGATCCAGAAACCTTGCCGGATATCCATCTCCAGGGTCCTGGTTCAGAATCCTGACCTAGGCTTAGAATCTCTGTCAATAATTTAGTTTCAAGTTTAGAATTGAGGAATCCCAGAGAACTCAGGTCCAGAATCCTTCTTCAATCCTGCCAACTGAACTAATGTTGATCTAGTAAAATGAGCAAAAGAATGAAAAAGCGCACTCGATTTTCTCGAACACCGAAAAACCCTTCATGGAATATAAGGTCTTTTGGTCGCATAGTTTACTAATACCGTTTTCGTTTTTGAATCTACACACGGGCGACTCTGACTCCGAGTAAAACGAACACGTGGTACGCGCCCATAGAAACTCATAGAAAAAAGAAAAAATAAACAAACTCGCATGGATGTCGTGGTGCGATCCGAGAAAATTCTCAGAGCAAAACTACCCGATTGGAGTCCGATCTAGAGCGACCCCAGATTGCCCAAACAAACATCTCAAAAGTTTTTTGGGTGAGTCTGGGTCAATTTTCGGGCTGCTCTGATCAATAAACGAAAGTGACATAAGAAAATTTTATCCGGATTCGACTTCCGGTTTCGGAGTAATGAGGTGAAATGTGTAAAAAATGGAAAAAAAAGTTCACTCGGTTTTCCCAAAAACCGGCGGAACAATTTTCGCATACATATATACATACTTGATGTCTAGTCTGCCATTAAATTTCATTCAAATCCAGCTTCCAGTGCCGGATTGATGCGGTAAAATGTGCAAAAGAATGAGTACATTAGATTTTCTGGAATATCGCTGAACCATGTTTGACGAACTTTGATTAAATTGCATGGTCCTATGGTGGCACAGCCTGCTGTGAAATTTTAACCGGTTCCGACTGCCGGCTCCGGAGTAGCGAGATAAAATGTGTAAAAAAAGGAAAATAAGAGCACTCGAATTTCCCGCTAACCGCTGGAACACTTTTGTCATACTAAGATTCAAATGAAAGAACTTAAGGTACCATAGTCTGGTATGAAATTCTATTCTGATCCGATTTCCGGTTTCGAAGTAAAAGGGTAATATGTTAAAGGTAATTTAAAAAAGTGCACGAATTTCTCGTTCTCAGAAACCGCTAGATTTCAAATACATTCAAATGTATGGTCTCATATTCTGCTAGCCTACTATGAATTTTCTTCCGGATCCGAATTCCGGTTCCAGAATAACGAAGTAAAATATGCAATGAAAAGTGCTTTTGATTTTCTCAAAATCCGCTGAGCCGATTATCAAAAGCTAAGATTCAAATGAAAGGTCTCTCATAGTCATCATCATTGAATTATGCCCGGATCTGATTTTCGGATCTGGAACTTGCGGGGTAAAATGTGTAAGACGATGGAGCTCATTCGTTTACTCGGAAACCGCTGGAACAAATTTTGCATACTGAGATTCAAATGTAAAGTTTTATGGGTCCATTATCTTTCATTCAGAATCGACTACCGGTTCCGGAGTAGCGGAGTAAAATTTATCTTAAAATGGAAAAAATAAGAATATTATATTTTCTCAGAGACTATTTGACCGATTTTCTTGAACTGATGGAAGGTCCACTCAATCCTGCTATTGAATTTTATCCCGAAAGTAGTGAAGAAAAACTCCAAATATTGAACTCACGTCGATTCCTCAGCGATGCTTGAACCGACTTACACAAATCTTAGTTTAATATAAAGTTCACATTGTATCAAAAGCTACTGTGAAATTTCTTTCGGATTCGACTTCCGGTTCCGCAGTTACAGGGCGATGAGTGTCAAATTTTTCAAACCACCATACAGAATGACCATATGTACAACATCGGTACGTGCAACGTGGAAGAAGAGAACACAACACGAACGATGCGTGCTTTGCTCTATTTTCTACACGTCATAAAAAAACGAAATGGTTACGGATGTCTGCTACTGGTGTGTGATATTGGTCAAATATCACTGATTTCGACGAATTGATTTCTTTAAGAAAAAGGCAAAAGTGTAAGTTTTTCTTACAACACTTGTTCTGAAGCCAAAATCCCAAAAATGTTAAATATGTTTGTATGCACGCTGAAAAAAACTTTATTGGTAAAAATGAGATATACTGAATAAATATACTTAACAAATATATAAATAGTAAATACTCAAACGCTGATAAGTTAATGAGACTTTGTTTTTCAAATGTCTTGATTGTTATCTAATAAACGTCTATTGATAAAAAAAACGG
Organism: Malaya genurostris; assembly: GCF_030247185.1. Classification (NCBI taxonomy): domain Eukaryota; kingdom Metazoa; phylum Arthropoda; class Insecta; order Diptera; family Culicidae; genus Malaya; species Malaya genurostris. Next base: position 63,471,706 of record NC_080570.1, on the reverse strand, counting down.
CGTTTGGACTCTCGCGTTTTCCTAACGTTTGGAGATTTAAATTGGACATCAAATATTGACCGGTTCATTTTTGTTTGCACGCCGGCATTGAATTGATCACTTGGTGGTTATCAAAAATTCATGTTTACAGAAGAGAAAAAATTCAGAACAAATGTCGGCCCAGACGCCGATATTAAACTTTTTAAATTGCCGTCCCGCCAGGAGTAACAACTTCCCTCCGGAAGAATATAAATCAAAAACCTTCTCCCTCCCCCCACCAAGTAAGTAATAATTCCGACGAAAAGGAAATCCACCCCCACGACAGCGCTCAGCATTACATCCATTTTAGCAAACAACCTCGCCATCATCATCGCAGCTTCTTAAGCCATTCGGAGCATTCCATCCCGTTCCTCTCAGACGCGCCGGGGTGCACCTGAAAGAAGCGAGTGCCGAACAAAAAAAGGAAACAAATTTCGCAGAACTGCTCCGTTAAACCTCCACCTACGGCTTCATGGCCCATCTCAGACCCCAAACACTGCCAGAACATCTCTCGTTATCAATGTGGCAATCGGCACGCCTCGCTCGTTTGTTGTTAGAAAGCGAGACTAGAAGCTGAAGACTAAATGCGAAAATTGTACACTTTTCAACACGCCCTGCCTCGGCCGAGTCGACCGGCTCGGGCTCGGTGGGCGGTCGGGAGAGCGATGATGTGGGAGTCAAGCCGAGCTGAAAAACAGCCGGCGCGGGGTAGTCTTCATTAAATGTGTACGCAAGACCTACTTGGATTTCAAAAAAAACCGCAACAGACTGAAGCAAGGAATGGCGTAGATTTTCTTTACTCCCCCTGCTGCTGCGGCTGCTGTTGTTGTTGCTGTTGCCGTTGGCTGAGGATATTGCTTGCGGAAAGGTAATAGGCACCTAAAGACCACGTGTTGTTCAAAATTCTCATACAAGACGAGGCGTGATCTCGGGTGAAACCTTGCGTGATGACGTGGAATGGCGCGGTGCGACCTGGCCGAACGGAGGATGAGGAGGGGGAATTTCACCTTTCCGCCGTACCTATCGGTTTTCATGTGTTCGTTTTCACGGCAGTTTTCTTTTCCGAACGATGAAATTGTATCTCGGGAGGCAAACAAAGCGCTTCACCATCTCTTCGTCGATACAGTCGACTCGACTCGATTCGATGACTCTGCTTGCTACCCCACCACCCACCGCCCTTCCAAATGTGCGACGTGACAAGTGCCGCTGCCGTTGTGTGGTGGAACTCAATGTTTCGTAACGTAAATATTCAAATCGGATTGAGCGGAGACTCGGAAAAACATTTGACTTAGTTGAAATTAGACACCCTCGAAACGAAATTCACTGTTCGAGCGCGGGTTGTTCGAAGCACGAAATAGCTTTGAAGCGTGGATTTTTACTTCAGGTGCTGTTGGCAGTCTTTGGCCTATTTGGGTTGGAATTTTCCAAGTGATTCCATAATTTACACGTAGATGTTTGATGTTAAGACATGCTTTATATTCATATTTTATATTTTTTTTATATGAATATTTATGTTTTTTTAGTTCTCCCGTGAATTTACAAAACTCGAACTTCTTTGTTAGTTTCAACTCATTTTGCAAGATTATGTAGCGTTCGTTCCCTACAAACAGTCTGAATTAAACAGTATACTCGAAAACGGACTGAATTAGTATTCGCTAAAAAGCAGGTAAACTGTCAATCTCTAGTTTAAAACGTGTTTTTAAAACGAGTTATTCAGTTATGTTTGTAATATGGATTTGAAAATCCGTTCCTTGATTAGATCTTGGCTATCTCGAAACATTTTTGAACTACATTTGTGTGTTTTCATACAATCATTCACGTGAAATACCAAAAATGAAAACATGTCAACTAATAACATACATACTCAAAGTGATAAAAAAGGCGAGTTTTTTTTTCAGAGAACACCTAGTAATTTTAATGCATGATGTGTGAAAACCCATCTTAATACTTTTGTAAATCACTTTCCTAAAACCAGTTGAACGTGTGTGTTTCAGGTATTTATAAAACACAAAAACTGACACGATATATGAAACGAACGATATCGGTTCAGTTGTCGTATATATCGAGCCACGACTTGTAAGGATTGTTAGTGTCAATAGAATCGCAGCAGTAGCCAAGTAATGGTCATGTACACTGAAGAATTGGCTGCAATTCGTCTGTAGAAACCGAAGGCTTCAATTTAATCACATTTCCAGGTTCATGAGTGAAGTTTCCTATCTGGAAGAATTATTTTTCAAAAAACACCTAGTAATTAGGATGCATGATAAATGTGAATCCTTATCAACACTTCTTCAAACCATTTCCTTGCATTTTTCTAAAACCTTTTGATCGTATATCTTTCAGGCATACACAAAATTTACAGGATATAATAAACGCAATCGATTCACTCGAACGCTCTTATGACCGGATTAAAGCAGACGCTCAAACATGAAACAGACATCTATTAATTGTTCTAGAATTCGATTTTTTTTCAATCCGCATAACTTTGAAAATCCACATTAAAAAAAGATACCGCTTATTTAATCACATCCACAAATCGCCTGCCAAATTAGGAACTGCCCACTTTTTCTACACCTTCTGCACCGTCCTACAAAGTTCTAATTCAACAGCCATTCTCAGAATTTTGAATTCCCACCGTATTCCTAGATGGGGGGAAAATCTTATGACTTTTCTGTATTTAGAAAATGTTCAAAATCGTTTGAATATCATTTCTGATAAGCTGCTCAATCAACGATTACGAGATGTTCATAGCTTGGAATTTGAATTAATTGCAATTTAAATTAATTATTATTAAATGCGGCCAACATGAACATTCACCAACGCCATATGGAAGACTCTCATGAAATATTCAATTCACCGGCCACTGCCGATCACCAGCTGAAGGCTGGATCTGCCAAAGTCAACCATTGCGACCCAAATATGACATTACTCAATGATACAACCCTAGTTTTAAGTTAGTCGTAAATTAAAATTAGTAAAAGCCCTTGGCATCTTAGAGCTTAAGCAGTGTGCCTTAAACATTATATTCTTGAATAAAAAAAAAAAAAAATTATTATTAAAGTTTTGTATTTGCAAGATGAATCGAGTAATTGTATAAAACCTTAAAATTATTCATTTCAATCTAAACGTGTCACATCCGATTAACATTCCATGAATTTTAGAAGTTAGTTCCGCCTTAAAGTTTTTGTCATTATATATGGTACTTCAAAAAACGGTATTCAGAGAATGGCATAACCAAAAATAGTTCATATGTCCATGAATTCCTATGACGAATAAATTGAAATAGTTTTGAGTCCAACTTTGAAGATTTTTTGGTATCGTCTTCTTCTATGACGGTTTGAATTCTAAAAACTCATCACGCTGTAATTTCAAAATTGAAAGTCGGAATCGGATAAAATTCACCAATTTCGTACGGGACCATAAGTTTATTTGATTTTTTTTATTTTTGTTTATTAAATTCGTTTTGGCCATCTCTTAGCTTTTCTATTCCCGATACTTTCGGAAATCGGTGTAGTTGAAGTCAGTTAAATTCGCCGAATGGATTGTTAACCATTTCATTAGATTCGAAATTTTTGAAAATCAGTGTAGCCATCTTAGAGAAATCGTAGTGCGTTCCACATAAAATGTTTGGACTCTCAAAATCTGTGAGCCCGATAAACCCAGAAAAATTTATGTGAAACTTTTACACTAATCACCCTGTCGGAAGTCGGATCTGATAAAAATCCATGTGGTTTTTATGGGACCTTGAGACCTTTCACTTGAATATTAGATGGACGAAATCTGTTCAGACATCTACTAGCAAAATGGCTGACATTATTTTAATTCCATTGCATATATCATCCTGTAGTTCTGGAACCAGAAGTTGGATCCAAATTAAATTCAGGAACGTTATATGGGAGCATGGAACTGTTCATACGAGTCTAAGTTTGAAGAAATCGGTTAAGTCGAGAAAAATTCATAAAATTATTTTTCACACACAAATTTGCTTATCGCGACGAACCTCCTCGAACGGTATAAGGGCGTAAAAAGTTGTATTCATCCAGAAATTATTGTTGCAAGCAGTATAAATCAATATAAATATGAAATTGTCTTGAATTTGAAAATACTGCCATCTCTCTAATATCGTTCATTTTCGAAGTACTATGTTGCCAAAAACGAACCGTGCTAAAATCGAAATGTCATGAAGAAGGGTGCTGTGCAGTCTTTTGAGTACTAAGAAACAATTGCATAAAACAGTATCGAAAATCGTGTTTCTGAAACATCGCTTTATCATCAAGCGCGTAGAACTAGTACTACTGGAATAAGGCGATAAGTCGCTTACACGAAAAATATCGATATCTCCGTTAAAAATGTACGGATTTTAACAATCTATGGTTTGTTGGATAGCTATTACCGTGCGAAATCCAAGTCTAAAAACATATTTTGTTTCCAAGGTCAGTTGTGTTAGATATTGTCAAAAAAATGAAAATTTTAACATAATCTTTCATTTGCGACTAGTTTGAACGAAATCGGTCCAGTCATCTCTGAGATCTCGACCTCTTTGTTAACAATACACATACAAATAAACGGCGGGATTCTGTGCTTTGAACAAAACGCACGCTTCTGAGCCGGAGTTGCTTGACTGTTTTTACCATCACGGTTAGAGTTCGACTGATAGAGCTGTCAAATTTTGTCTGCTGACTCATGGGTTACTATGATTGATGCTGCATGGGTAGTTTCGTCAGTGCGGGTGGAACCCATGAAAAATCGGCAATTTTAGTCCATTCTTTAAAATTCAAACGTTACGCGTAAATTGATCAAAATTTATCCAATTTATTTATACTTTGTGTGCACTTCTGCTAAACTTGTTTTGCACCCCAACAAATCGGTTCCGATCACCTGCTTGGAACTTTCGCACGGAATGTAACTTTAAATTTATTATTTGCCATTCGTCGTCGTACTCTTCGTTGCCATCTTTTGCTTCTAATGTCTATTTCTAAATCCAATTACGAATTAAGGGAATAGATCAGGAAAATACAAATATAGATCGTAATCGTCTGATCGCTTCATGCGTCGTAACCATGACAGTGTTTGTTTATGTTTGAAAAAATATCATTTGCAGTACAAACTATATTGATCGATTTTGCTGCATAACAGATCGGCTGAAAAGTTCGTATCGTTTCTATGAGAGGGCGCCACTAGAATTAAATCCATACCATTTTCAGTTAGTACCAACCTTCAAAAGATACGTGTATAAATTTGACAGCTGTCTGATTATTAGTTTGTGAGATATTGCATTTTGAGTGAAGCTACTTTTGTTATTGTGAAAAAAATGGAAAAAAAGGAATTTCGTGTGTTGATGAAACACTACTTTTTGATGAAAAAAAGTGCCGCCGATACCAAAAAATTGCTTGATGAGTGTTATCCAGACTCTGCACTGGGCGAAGCAACAATTCGCACGCAATAAGCACCGAAGACGATGAACGCAGTCGACGTTCAAAAGAGGCTGTTACCGATGAAAACGTGAAGAAAATCCACAAAATGATTTTCAATGACCGTAAAGTGAAGTTGATCGAGATAACTGATACCCTAAAGATATCAAAGGAACGTGTTGGACATATTATTCACGAATATTTGGATATGAGAAAGCTTTGTGCAAAATGGGTGCCGCGTGAGCTCACAATCGATCAAAAACAACAACGAATTCATGATTCTGAGCAGTGTTTGGAGCTGTTATATCGAAATAAAACCGATTTTTTTCGTCGATATATAACAATGGACGAAACATGGCTCCATCACTTCACTCCGGAGTCCAATCGACAGTCAGCTGAGTGGACTGCGCGAGATGAACCGAACCCAAAGCGTGGAAAAACTCAACAATCGGCCGGTAAGGTTATGGCGTCTGTATTTTGGGATTCGCATGGTATAATTTTCATCGACTACCTTGAAAAGGGAAAAACCATCAACAGTGACTATTATATAGCATTATTAGAGCGTTTGAAGGACGAAATTTCAAAAAAACGGCCTCATTTGAAGAAGAAAAAAGTTTTGTTTCATCAAGACAATGCACCGTGTCACAAGTCGATGAAAACCAAGATGAAATTGAACGAATTGGGCTTCGAATTGCTCCCTCATCCACCGTATTCTCCAGATTTGGCCCCCAGTGACTTTTTCCTGTTCTCAGACCTCAAGAGAATGCTCGCTGGTAAAAAATTTAGAAGCAATGAAAAGGTAATCGCTGAAACTGAGGCCTATTTTGAGACAAAGGACAAATCGTACTACAAAAATGGTATCGAAAAGTTGGAAGATCGTTATAATCGCTGTATCGCCTCTGATGGCAATTATGTTGAATAATAAAAACGAATTTTGGCAAAAAAATGTGTGTTTCTATTAAACGATACGAACTTTTCAGCCGAACTGTTATTCAGCGATTCTTAAAATAAGAAAGTTAAAATGACTTAGAATTTATTTAGTTTGTTATTGTACCATTCCACGAAGCATTAAAGTCAATTGAAGCAAGAAATAATTATGTGCTGAAGGTAAACGTGTGTTTGCTTGTTTTCTAACTTTTATTGTTTCCATGGCATTTTACCGGAGCTAGTCGACGACGTATCGTATCGGAAAGCCTTTCACGCGCATGTTCTACGCATATGTGGCTTTTCTTTTTTTTGTATAGAACTAAAACTCGATTTTTTAGAAAACATTTAAAAGAGCATTAACAATAAAGCACACCCCGTCAATATGTCTTTGATTATCAACTACCTCTTCATGTTAATAGGAAAAGTATACAATATGCACAAAATGTAGGGGATTTATGCCTACTGGAAAACATTAATGTTACCGAACTTCAATTGGCCTACTACTCTAAATTCAGAATCAAAACTAATCACCTATAATTCTATAACGTTTAAACCATTTATTAATTGATACTCTCGTTTCTTTTCTTTCAGGTAAGTGACAAAAAGCTAAAATCACAGACAACCAGCTAATTCAAGGTACACAAATCTCGAACACCACTATTTAACCTATCACGCTGAAACAGCCTTTCTAGGGCTTGGCAATCCCCTTCAAGTTCCAATGGCATCGATTGAATTGACGAATTTCGCTCGTCTCCCCTCATGACATCGTTCGATCATGATTTTCCTTACATGTGAATATGGCAATTCACCTGTCTGTGTGTGTGTGTGAGTGTCTGAGTCGGTTACGGTCTGTATCGGAAGGATGGGATGGGAGCGCCATTGTTGCCTCGCTTAGGACGTCTGTCGTGACGGTCCTCCTGCCTTTGGCTCTGCTGGTTCGACGCGATGCCGGCTGCCATAAATAATGTCATTTTGTATGGTCTCACTTCGGTTCGTATTCGATTTGGCTTCAATTTGCCATTGCCATTCTGACGTTGTGATTTGACGTTGGCCAAAGGGATGTAGTAGGCGGAACACACACTCGTGACAGTTACAGTTTCACACATTGTTTAACGGGTCAGCAACAAAATGATTGAACCCTGCTTCCTCGAGTGCAGGACCCCAGGTCCGGAAAGGCGGTTTGCTTTTGGGTGAATCACGTCACAGAGTTGTTCATTTCGCACTTGAACCTCGGCTCGGCGTGTCGTCGATATGCAACGAGAGTACTTTTGCTGAATTGCTGAACGTGTGTGTGTGTGTGTGTGTGTGTGTGTGTGTGTGTGTGTGTGTAAGTGGGTGAAGGGTTTGGAACATGTCTGCATTTGTGCCGGTGCGTAGTGCAGACTGTGTGCAAAGTAAATTTATGAAATTTAATTACAGTTTGATGTGTTTAATTCACCATTAAAATTTATTGCTAATTACTTTCTGTCTGGCACTTGAGTCGAGTTGGATCGACGTTTTTGCGCTGCCGGTCTCTGAGTTATCCTGGCAGTCCTAGAGATGATCCGTTGAGCCCGCCCATTACAGCCCAAATGGAAAGTGGTGTTTGCTTTAGGGAACAAGACCGACCGGCGAAATCGGCTTTTTGCGGCGCTCGACTCGACTCAACTCTAGGATTGTGGTCGGTCGGCTGCTACCGTCAGGATGCAGCAAATTTCAATTTCTTTCTCCTTACGTCTGGTGCATTCATATGTGTATCCATCGGTACTCTACACTGCATCAGCAGAAGATGCTACTCATGTAGCTCTAAATTGAAACCGACGAGCTTGGGGTTGGAAAAAAAAATGAAATCAAATCTCGCTTCTCCCCTTCTGTGCAACCCAGTTATAATGAGCACCCGACCGGTTCCGACGCTGCCGGAACGCAGTAGTATTTGATGAAACTCCCGGTAATTACAGGAACCAGTCGGTGTCATTAGTGGGCTGATGAGATTGCGAATGATTCTCGAGGCGAGGCGGCACACGGCTGACTGGCCAGCAGAACCCGTCAAAGCGTGAAAGCAATCGAATCGATTAGTGCTGGGGAGAGAAAACTCAATCGAAGTGCGGGGCTTGTTGTCGGCGGGGCGGCACCAGCAGAAGAAGAAGAAGAAGCCTTTGGCAATCATTGGTTTGCTCGTGAACCGGAGCACCTAATCGAACTGTAATCGATTATTATGCGGGTTCACCGGTGGCGGCGTACGTACGTTCGACGCAGACCAGTCGTCGCTCGGCGTTTCGCTTGTCAAGGGTGTGAAATGAGTGATTGAAGGATTGATTGGGAATTACTCAATCGCACAACCCATCCGTCCAGGTGGTTACGCAGGTGTTTACGTGTGTCTGCAGTCGTGGACTTTTATGTGATTTGGTTATATTCCGGTGCCTTTGCAGCAAATCGATTTCACACCACGACGGCTGAGTTTTGATTCACAAATCGTTGTGCGTAGCATCTTACTGAAGCTGGAGAGCTGAGTGAGTTAAAGAAGTATCATGGAAAGAAGAAATGTTTGGCGTAGGAAATAAATTCATGTTCAAAGAATCGGATTTTTAATTAAAACGGACAGTCGTAAGAATTATAGAGAATTAGCAGAAAACAAGCAAATGATCCTAGTGAAAAATATTCGCTACAGACAGATAGAGACACGTAAGCTTACGATTACTGTCAATCTCATGGAATCATCCTGCCAATGAAATTATCCTAGTATCGAGCTTCGTACATGTACAGTAAGGTTCCAATGAAACATGGTCTCACTACAATCATCTACGTTTGTCGTGAATACGACTTACTTTACTATGGGGCGCCTTTTCAAAACTTACATTCTTAGGGAGTAATAACCCATGGGCTGAAAAGTCCCGGGCTTAACACATAGATGGCGCTAGTTTTATTGCAGTCACCTTTTTTACCTTTTTTGCTATAAACATAACAAATAGGTATAGAATTCGCTCAAACTTTAGAAAAATTTTCCGAGACCCGGAGGGCTGAGTTTCATATACCAACCGATTCAGCTTGACGAACTGAGAAAATGTCCGTGTGTGTATGTGTGTGTGTCTGTATGTGTATTGTTAACAAAGAGGTCAAGATCTCAGAGATGACTGGATCGATTTCGTTCAAACTAGTCGCGAATGAAAGATTATGTCAAAATTAACGGTCAAACGGAATATGCTTTTAGACTTAGATTTCGCACGGTAACAGCTATCCAACAAGCGATAGATTGTTAAAATCCATCCATTTTTAACGGCTATATCGATATTATTGTGTAAACGATTTTTCGCCTTACTCCGGTAGTAGGAGTTTTACGCACTTGAAGATAAAGTGATGTTTCGGAGCAAAGTGAAAAACGATTTTCAGCCCTGTTTTATGCAATTGTTTCTTAGCTCCTAAAATACTATGCACAGCACTCTTTTTCACGACGTTTCGATTTTAGCGCAGTTCGTTTTCGGCAACATAATCGTTCGAACATGACATTCCGGTTCCGGTTCAGGAGATACAGGGTGATAAATGTAAAAATCATAACTGGTGATGAGGTGTGAATCTATGAATATGACGTCGAAACCGCACAACAATCGACCGAATGGCGCTTCGAAGGCGAGCCGAAACCATCCATTATAGAAATCGCCACACGAAAATTTTTCAACTTCTTTGTATAGACGCCAAACAAAAACTAATCGTACGATATGCGCCAAAATTTGACAGAATGTGTATAAAAGTGTTGCCAACGTTGAGAGAATAAAAGTTTACCGATTGGACAAGCGCGGGAATTTTAAAATGAAAATTCCGGTTCTTTTTTGATCATAAGGTATAATTGACGTAACCGACAAAACACGTTGTATTTTTACCGCTCAATTTTCTCAGAGATGGCTGAACCGATTTTAACAAACTTGGGCTCGTTGGAAAGCTACTGTCAGGTGATTGATCAAGTTCGAAGATCAAATGGCTGTGACTTTTGGTTCCTTAGATATAATGGTATAAGTGACGTAACCGACAAAACACGTTGCTTTTTACCGCTCAAATGTATACAAGGGTGCCAATATTTTGGGATCACCTATAATTTCGTAAAGCGCTATTATTCAAAAGTTTTAGCACCTCGAAAACAGTCCAGTTGTAAAATTTGAGCTGAATCGGATATGGGTAAGGGGTGCTACCCGGTGGTTACGGTTAGAAAATTTTCGATCTCAAAAATCACCATAGAGATTTCCGAAATTGAACAATTGTCGCTATGTCAAACGTCTTAGAATTACATGAAACGTCTAGATTTAGTGTCATCTCAAAAAAATTCTTTTGAATCGATTTTCTGGGTCTTAGAAAAATTTTAAGGTTTTCCCAGAAAGTCGATTTTTCGAAAAAAAAAAATTTTCCAGATGACACTAAATCTCGACGTTTTATGCAATTCTAAGACTTTTGGCATTTTGATTTCGAAATTTAATTTTGATTTTTCAAGAGATTTAGAAAGGCAATAAGTGTACTTTTATAGAAAAGCATCGTTTTTATGATTTTGTGGTAACACTTACAAGTGGGTACACATTAAATCAAAGATTTACATATTTACATATTTTTCACCTGAAAAATATAGATTTTAATGTAGCAACCCTGCACGCTATACGTAATTGAACAAAGCACGCTGCGAACGGAGCAAAGTCGGTGATGTTTTCTTCTTCCGTATCGCACGTACCGACGCGTACCAGTTTTGCATCATCATTTTGAATGACGGTTTGAATGTTTTGACACTCATCGCCCTATAACTTCGGAACCAGAAGTCGGATATGGATGAAATTACACAGTATATTTTAAGACAATGCGAACTTTAAATTGAATCATGATTTGTAAAAATCGGTTCAACCGTTGCTAAGAAATCGAAGTGAGTTCCGTTTTCGTAGCTTTTCTTCACTATTATCGATGATTTCAGAAGCCGAAACCGGTGACTAGTAGTCCCAAAGTAGTTTTATATATTCACTAACTAACAAGATCTGCCAATTAAATGAATTTAGCGATAAGTTTTGTAATAATGTGCATCTCGTTTCGTCATCGTTTGTGAAAAAATACTCATGGAATCGAAAATATTCACTAATCGCACTGTAACATCGGAACCGGAAGTCGAATATGGATCATCGTTTCGGGGACTGTTTTAAAGAATTTCAAGACCCTTTATTTGCTTCTTAGTTTGTGAAAATTTCCGAACAAATTGAGTTCGCATTTTCTCATAAATTTGCATATATTCCCTTGTTATTCTGGAACCGTAAGTCGGATCCAAATGAAATTCAAAAAAATTGTATGATACCATAAGAAGTTTTATTTGAATCTAAGTTTGTGAAAATCCGTTCAGTCATCTTAGAGAAAATTGAGTGACTATTTTTCACGTACACATATACATGCACACATGAAATTTTGTGATTTCGACGAACTGAGTTGAATGGAATATGACACTCGGCCCTCCAGACCTCGGTTGTGAAGTTGGCGTTTTTAGCGATTGCATAACCTTTCTATATGAGAAAGGCAGAAATCCACAAAATCGTTTAGAATGATCTAAAACTGAAGTTGCGTGAGTTAGTTGACATTGTAAAGATATCAAAAGAACGTGTTGGCTTTATGTTGCATAATCATTCAACTATGAGAAAACTCTGTTCACTGTTGATCAAAAACGAGAACGTGTTGATGATTCTGAGCAGTGTTTGGCCATGTTTGACTGTAACAAACCGAAATTTTTGCATTGATATGTGACAATGGATGAAACATGGATTCATCACTTTACTCCGGAATCAAAACGATCGTCATCCGAGGGACAGAAATTGTTGAAGTTCGTCCAAAGTGCCCGAATCAACAACACCAGCACAACAATCAGTAGGAAAGGTTACGACCTCGGTATTTTGTCATGTGCGTGGTGTAATATTTATCGACTATCTTGAGAAAGACAATACCATTAACAGTGAATATTATATAGCGTTATTGGATCGTTTGCAGGCTGAAATTGCGATGAAACGAACGCCTATGTCAACGAAAAAAAATTTGTTTCATCAAGACAACGCACCGTGTTACAACAAGTCAATCAAACAATGACATGAATTGAACTTCGAATTGCTCCCACATTCACCGTATTCGCCAGATTTAGCTCCCAGCGACTACTGGCTGTTCGTAGACCTGAAAAAATCCTGCGAAAATATTTTGCGGGATTGTTTGATTGTGCAGTTTTACTTTTATAGATGTTCAACGAAAAATAAACTGAAAAACTAATGAATCGAATAACGAAAATGAATATGTGCTAAAAATATCCCAGAGATATTCGTGGTAGTAATTCCACCAAAAGGTATTACAATCAATGTGATGTAAGTAGAAAGCAACCCAATGAACTGAATTCATGTTCAGGCTTTGCACGGCCGGATGCGATTTTTGGTTCAATTGCTTTTTAAGTTGTGTTTCGTCTCATTCATAATACCTATATTTTCAAAAATTTCATTTTGTTTAGTTTTAACTTTCAATTTAATGTCAAACGAACACAGCGTCACTAAGATTGTTACGCTGGTGCACAGTAGAGATGGTCGGGTAAGCATTTTTTCAAACCCGAACCCGACCCGTACCCGATAGAAAATAAAAAACTTTCACTTGTACCCGAGCCACGAACCCTAGATCATTTTTTCTTCCAAACTCGAACCCGAACCGTACTCGATAAAACAAAAAAATTTTTACCCGCTCCCGACCCGAACCCGAAAAAAGTCCCGAAACCAGTTCAAATTTTTTTACTACGAATCCGACCCGTACCCGTTGAAAATGAAAAAATCGGCAACCGTACCCCATCCGAACCAGACAAACTTTTTTTTCTGTACCCGAATCCGACCAATACCCGTCGAGTACGGGTTCGGGTCGGTTTTCGGATATAATTGAATCGGTTGAAAAGTCTGTTGAAACAGAAGATTAAGTTTTGCATTGAACTTAAATTTTCTGACTTTGACCTAACGAGAAATGCATTGGTAGCTATAGATAAACGAATCAACAATAAATTAAGATAAATGAGAGAAAACATTCGAAGCGGGGAATCTGCTCCAGCTCGTGGCACTGCTCTGCCTATTGAGTGACCCTGGGGATATGGGGAATCTTGAAGAAGAGAGAATTCAATTTAGCTATACAAGCTAACGAAAAATCAAGTCTATTCGTACTCTACTTTCAGGATTTAAAATCATAATTGTGGGTTTGTTTAGAAAATTTGAGAAAAAATCGACAATTGTATCCGCTTAATAGTCCCATTCGGTGTGAATTACATAGATCTGACTATTTCGTAGCTTAAAAAGTATATACATTATAAATTAGATAACAAATTCTTTATCACAGTTATCCCAAAATATCGATACTATACATGATACTGAAATGCAAGTATCGGTAGTAGACGCCTTAACAAACAAAAATGGAGTAACTCATTAATACTATAATGATTGTATTTGTTCATCATACTGCGGAGATCACAGATATCGTTCAACTACTAATATCTCGCGAATCGTTACCCAGTGAGGAATAGAAGCTACAATAGATTGACGATTTGGCTGAACGATCGCATTGCCTTCAGAGTTATGCTTCATCACATCCGAAGTATATCAATTGGCAGAACGATTTTCCCAAATTTGAAAAATCTAGGACCAGTTTCTCGCTGTTTTATTTTCACAGTTTCATTATTCAGTCATTTTATTTTTGGAACATGATAGCTAATGTTATTAGTAAAATATTAATAGGTTTTATGACTAGCATAAACATTGAATAACGTTCAACACTTTCGATGGCGACGTACAAAGTAGCATTTTGCAGAAAATTTCATAGCCGATCATATCTATCGACCGGTAGAGCCGGTTTTCTCTCTCTCTCTCTCTCGGTTCAATCGGAGCCACTTCGGATCCGTTCAGCATGGCTTTTGGTGCGCGTGGTGAACCGTTTTTCTCCGGCATCAGGAAAATGTTTTACGAATAGACCGAAAATGCCGTGGATAATTGTGGTGTGAAAAATAGATTGAATCCCACGGCAATCGATGGTCTGCAAGGCGCGTACGAACACACAAACCCATACACACACACTTGAATATTGGCATCTACTACGTACAGCATCGCATCGGCACCCGATTATTATGTTTTATTGTTTGATCGCCGGTGATGATGTTACTGAATGATCATGATAATGATGATGGTGGTACTGAAAGAGGAGGAGGATGATTGAAGAATTGCGTGTTCCGAGTTTTTGTTTTTCCCCCCGAACACATCGGATGAATTAATCGAATTTTTTGTTTTTGTTTTAGGCCTTTAAAATAGTGAGCTCCGGTTCGCACGGGAAGAGGCGGCGGTCGATCGATTCAATAGCTGTAATTGGATTTCCAATTGATTCGGTTAATGAAACAAGCTTTGCAACTTTGTTGGTTTCTTTTCCGGTCGTGTAAATGTCATACTATCAACGTAGCATAGCTCGTTTGCCGTTGGTCCGTTGTTGATCGGGATAAATTGAGGTTGCAAAATGTTTTTTTTTTCGAATGCTATGCTGCGGAGTAACAGGCGGTTTCACATTTCTGTGTCCTGATCAATTTTGACAGTCTGATAAATAGAGACACGCCTGAATGTAGACTCATACGGAAAGAGCTTCTCGGCTAATTCGATGCCTGTTGCAGCTAAAATCTTTGAATTTAAATATAACATTGGTTTTACTCTGCCGGTAAGAGGAAACTTGTTAGTAAATATGAGTTATGTTTTGCGCAATTTCAGAAATTACCAGCATAAAAGATGATTTTTTGAGAACTATTGGCTATATATAGAGTAGTGTCCATCAAGAAATGCAATTTTTCCCTCTCTGCATGGCCATCTATTTTTTTCTTCAAATCGTTTATTTGATATGGCACATAGCATGGCCATCTATTGACAAGCAGCACCGCACAGCCATTTAGATGCTAATTTTACAGGGTGTTCCACAAGAAAGGTGATACGAGCAATTTTTAATGCAGGTTCGGTTTGATTTCGACTAGTGAGATAATTTGTGGTAATTTTTCAGGAACAGAGGCTGCCTCATAATACCAAACGAATTTTGTTTACTGCCCTTCAACGTTTCGGCCTTTGGGGTAGGTCATTTTCAAGGAAAATACATTCTTTAGTTTATAGTCAAAACGACGACACGACCTGCCACTCGTCTATCAAAACTGTATCGTAAATTTAACTACCCCTCAGTAACTGGAAATGTCAAATCGAAAACGCTAGTGAATTTTTTTAAACTGGCAGCACAAGTTGATTTATTTATTGATTTTGAATAACAGTCACCATAATCTTGGTTACTGCATATCGAAGGCAAGATGAATGTAAACAAAATAAATTTCAGATCGGTTATTATATTACGGAACCTTTGAATGGATTTACCTGCCATGTAAAAATTGAAGAGTATGAGTTATGTGTTTTATAAAGCCAAGTTCAAGATTCAGGTCTTAGGGACATTGGGATGCATAACCCACTGCTGACTTGAAACCGTTGTGTGATAACAGCTCAGCGCAAACCAACGAGGAAGACATGGAAATGACCGACAACGAGCTGAGCGAGGCTAGTGCTCTGCGGTACCTGCATAACGTACGGTAAAATGATTTCTTTGTGGAATTCCACTAGTAATCCTCGGATAGTGGCCAACAAGGAGAAATATTGTTTCCACTGCTGCGCAATCAATCGACATAAAACAATTTTGACACCGGCATATTACACCGAATCCTACTGCCCAGAAAAGCTAGCAGTTGAAGTGTACGGATGAATCGCTGGAAGCAGATCATTGTCCTCGTTCGTTGGTTTCATCCATAGTTTCGATTAAATTCCGAAAATCGAGTTCATTTAAATGCATTTCTGCTTAATTTAGATGAATTTCAACACTAATAGAACTATTCCACCGCTTTCAAAACATGTTTATTTGTTTTGGGGTTCCTTGGTAACTAGTCCATAGCAACTTAAACAGTGTTGCTCGAGAAGATTATTTTTATCATTTACAAGGGGTCGCTAGATTTGTGGTAACTGGAGGTGAATCGTTAACGAACAGCTTTAATGGTGATTTTTCTTCGGAGTGCCTGGTCGTGTCGTCGGTCAAAATGTCGATGTCTGACGCTACGTTATCTGGTTAATTTTATTTCAACTATTCTTCACGGGACAATCAACTAATAAAAACAGTTTACACTGAGGTCTCTTTTTACGCGGGGAGACGTACCGCGTAACTTAGGAATTTCGTGCAAAAAAAACTACCAGAATCAGCCCCATGGGGTTGTTCGAGCCATTGATGTGGAACAAGGCAACCAAAATTTCGAATGATCTACAATCAAACAGTTCAATCAATCGTCGCGCTTTTTTGAATCCGTAATTGCACGAGAGTCTGCTTAGATTGATCTTGATAAGGAACCAACACCGAAAATTGCTTGTCTTGATTTGTATTTGTTTTATAGCCGACGAAATTAGACAAATATCCCAAATGTATGCTATTATATCTTTGTACATACTTGCGATACGGATTTCGATATTTAATACCGTTTTCGTTTATTGATCAGAGCAGACCGATAGCTGACCCAGAGTCGCCAAAACAACTTTTGTTTGTGAGTTTGTTTTAGGAACCTGGGGTCGCTCTAGATCGCACTCAAATCGCGTAGTTTCGCTCTGAAAATTTTCTCGGGTCGCACCACGCATCCCTGCGAGTTTGTTTATTTTTTCTTTTTTATATGAGTTGTTGATTAGGGCGCGTATCAAGTGTTCGTTTTACTCGTCAGAGTCAGAGTCGCCCGCGTGTAGGTTCTAAAACGAAAACGGTATAAGCTTCTCTTCGCCAAGCTTGTGTTTAAGTTTTGTATGCAAGTAGTTATTTTTATAGCGTTAAGTTTCTCTACCATTCTGCGATTTCGGTTGAAGCTATAAAGTTTTTCTCATAATTATTCGAATTCATCTTATATAAATTAGAAATTAATCTAAGGCACTCAAAATTTACTCTAGTGTACTTGCAAATTTCTCAGGCGAAAATGACATAACATGGAATTTCATCCAAACTCGCATGACACAAGATCAGAGCTTACCAATTAAAGCTTCAAATCGTTTTATGGCACTTTTTGTCTACGTGGTTTGATACGTTCAAATCGAATCTTAGAAATATTTCCATAATAATGAAATAATATTAATAATTGATACAAAATATACTGCGTTGTAAGTGTTTAAAGCCTGGCCACATTTCTGCTTGTATTTTTCCTTGAGTTTCTAATTTGCACCCCTACGTTATATAGAAAATAAAGATGTGTTCCACATAAAAAAATGCAAAATTGAAGAATTTTTTTAATGCCAAAAATCCTAAAAATGCATGAAAATCCGAGTTCTAGTGCAATAAAAAAAAAGAAATTTAAATTAAAACGAATATATTTCAAGTTTCAGAGAGGTGACTTGACAAGAATCTCGGATTAACACCAGATCTCGACGCTTCATGTCTTAGAAATACAAAACTTTGAAAATAACTTTGAAAAATTTGCGTAAAGAAATCGCGTAACTTCGGAAATCAACGTTAAAAAAGCCGCGTAAGAAATCGCATAAAAACCGCGTAAAAACGACCCCAGTGTAGTTACTTTCACCTTCGAGTACCTTCAAGACATGCTGTAGAGATCAGGGTCATTTCGCCAAAAGCCATTTTGCCGAAAGGGTTATTTCGTCGAATTCTCCAATAGTGTTCATATCATGGTTGAAATTGATTTGAAATAAAGACAAATGTTAAATGATAATTTTTACTCTCGGTTTGTTAACCTACAAACGTACTGCTGAAATAATCCAGAAGGACTATGATTTTTTTATTTTCTTTTTTATTTTATTTTTATTTCATAATCAGGCAAATGTTTGCGGTATTTCCCGAAAACTGAGTGCCAATGAATAAAAATATCGATTGCGGCTTCGCCACATCGTTTTGTTCGTGTGCTATCCGACTTAACTGAAGTCTTTAACTTTGAATCCTGTGAAATTTAATTACAGTATTGGTGGCTCTGTTCTGACTAGAGTTAACCAGGTGAGCGATTTAGGAGTATTGTTGGATGAAAAACTGACCTTTGATTCACATCGATCACTGATCATTTCAAAAGCTTCACGTCAATTGGGATTCATTTCAAAAATCGCTAAGGACTTTAAAGATCCTCATTGCTTGAAGGCATTATATTGCTCACTCGTTAGACCTATTCTTGAGAACGCTTCATCAGTTTGGTTACCGTATCAGCTCTCGTGGTGCATGCGAATTGAACGAGTTCAAAAGCGGTTTGTTCGTTTAGCATTACGGAATTTACCGTGGAGAGATCCCTCGAATCTCCCACCATATCCGGATAGATGTCGACTAATCGGAATCGAATCGCTGTTACGTCGCCGTAAAATACAACAGGCAGTAGTTATTGCAAAACTGATCAACGGAGAAATCGATGCACCCGAATTGCGATCCGAAATTAATTTTCGAGCACCGAACAGAACCCTGCGGAATGGCACTCTACTTCAGCAAAGATTTCATAGAACTAGTTTTGGATGTAATGAACCGATAACCGCTGCCATTCGATCATTCACTGCTGTAGAAGATCTTTTTGAGTTTGGCGAATCATCCAGCCGCTTCGCTAGTAAAGTCAAACGATCTTCTGTGTTTTGATATTTTTTCTAGTCTTCAATTTTTGTTTTTAATTAAATTATGTGTATTTTGTTTTTAATAATGTTATGTGACTATTAGTTTTAGATGTATTGTGATAATTATTATGTGTTGTTTTTTTAAAAGATGGTGGTTTTTGCGCCCGTTTGAGAATGACATATTTTATGTTCAACTCAAATGGGTTTTTCTCCACCCATATCCATGTAGATTTCGTATCCGATGGATATTACAATAATAAATAAATAAATAAATAAATAAATAAATAAACCTAGATTTGAATAGACCGGACAAACGAGGCGGTTACAGGCAGGGATGCCAGGTTGACAGATTAATCTGTGTTTCATGGCACAGATTTCTGAAAAAGATTTTCACAGATTTTGAAATTAATCACAGATTTTCACAGATTTTTGAAATCGATTACAGTTTAGCACCAAAAAGTACAGAGCGGTTGAGTAAAAAAATTTGGTAGTGAGACCGTTTTTTTTGCTAAAAAAATGATTCTGATCAGCTATTATGGTACGGGAAACGTGCACAGATTTTCACAGACAGGTTTTTGGCATGATCACAGATTTTTGGAAAAATGACCTGGCATCCCTGGTTACAGGTTCTATGCAAGAGGCCGACCCTTTCGGCGAAATGCCCTCTTCAGCGAAACGACCCATTCGGTGAAATGGCATTCGGCGAAATGACTTGCTCCCATGCTGTAGACGAGGTTTTCAGCGTAAATAGTTGAAAAGAACCGCTGAATCGTGCAAAACTGCTTCAAATTGTGAACAGGTTAGTTTTGTTCTTTCTGACGCCGACTTCACAATGGTGCTATCTATTTCACTCTACAGGCTGACTAAAAGTAAATTGATACCGAGAAAAAAGACCTGTAATTCGAGATTCAATAAGTTTAAAAAGTCCATTATTGGCTATTTTACAGTACTCTCTGTAAAAAGTTCACTGTTACAGCATTAGATGGACGAATGAAATCGCGAAGCTTCCTGTTTATGGAGCCCATCAGCGCGCAAACAGTGGAAATAGACACGGAATCAGCGCATTCCTTGCATTTTGCCCGTATTTGCTGGTTGGCTTGGACTGGTTCGCCGCCTTGTCGAAGTCGTTACATTGAAATGTCTCTATATTTCTCGAAATTCCGGGAAATTCGAAGCTTGGGGAAAAATTCAAATGAATTCATTTGCTTGGGAAAAAATCCATCTTATTGGCAACATGCTACTCCAGAACTACCTTGGAGTAGTGGCAGCTGGTCAAATCGGACCAAAAATGATCTTGCTATATACTTGATTTTGCCTCAAGTGAAATCTAATTTGATGTATTTTATTTCGTCATCAATCAAAGTGCCTATTTTGTGTTTCGTAAGATTTCGTGTTTCATTTTCAAGCTGTTTACTGACTTTGTGCTGCTTGTATCCTTCCCTGGCAAGGATGTCTACGTAGTTGGTAAGTTTGCGTCTTGTCGGTTCATAAATTTTGGCCAAAAATTGACTCGGTACCATAACACGCTTCGAGCGTAATGGCAGGATGCTAGATCATACCAAAACAGAATTAATCCTTTGTGCTTCCTTTTGAATGACAAAAGACGCCTCAGAAAGCGCTTTTCCGTGTAAATCGCACCGGCGATTGATTCGAAAATTATGAAGAGAGCGCTAATTTCTTTACATCCACAAATCGCTTGCCAGATAAGATTTTTTTTTCAAATTTCGATCATTCCTTCTTTCAAACATAGTCCCGAACATCGAGTTTCGATTTAGCGATGAAATATACTTACCCAGGAATGAGACGGATGTCGGTCTTGACGTAGGTTTCTTCATTAATCACGTTTCATAGTCATTTACGCAGTAGCTCCTGTCATGTCGTGGAAACAAGATATTGTCTGTGAAAAAAAAATTGTGCTCATACAATCAAAATGCAGTTGACTCGGTATTACATTTCGCGGCTTTGATAACTCGGCAGTCGATGAGGGATATTCAAAGGTTACTTGCGAATAGCGAAACGAACAAATCTGCGCTCTATGGATTCGATTTTGAGATTTCCATTATGGTAGAGCGGGTTCCATACCGCCGAACAATATTCGAGCGTTGAACGTACGAGCGAGCAGTAGAGAGACTTCAAACGGTAGACATCAGTGAAGTGCTTAGTAGTTCTCATTAAAAACTTCAGGCAACGTAAAGCCTTTGCACCAATGTACTAAATAACGGGTGGAAACTAAAATTTTGGAATTTTTTCGAGGCCTGTATGCTTGACATGCTCACATAATTTCAAGCAATCCTTCCATTGTTTACATATTGTTACTTTCCTGGGCAATCTAGTGTTAAATGCGCATCCTTACGTTATAATAAGCTTACTAACACCTGATTATATTTTATTTTTATCACGAGAAACTATCAAAATAAAAGATTATAGACAAAAACGATATGGAGTGGAAAAATCCTAGGGTGCCACAGGAATTACCAAAAGGAAATTGAAAACAAATCAAAAGCCCCAGTAAAACGACGAAAAATTGGTACTCATTTGATGACATATTAACTATTGGTAAGTCACAATATTTCTATTTTTATTATTACTTTTATTATTATCGTTATTATTATTGTTGTTGCTATTGTATTATTATTGTTATTATTATTGTTGTGATTATCACTATTATTATTTCTTATTGATATTATTATTGTTATAGTAATTATTATTAATTCTTTACTCTTGATAAATTATCACATTGAGATATTAACAGGTTTCTCCGGCATAGTCAAAAAAGCGATGCAATGGGAAAAGGAAATGTAACGTAACTTCGACAAAGATAGAAACAATCAGAGCAGATTAGAATGGATAGTGTTAGTAGACCAAACATATCTACATCTATTTAGGAACTTTAAAGTAATAATCGTTTGTACCGCTTCAGACATAAAAGACTATATAGGAAAGCAGGGCCAAGACCGAAGCGGATACAAAGCGAAATTTTCCAATCGACGAGGACATTTAAGACACAGAAGCAGTTGGTAGGCTGACAAAATACCAATACGACAGAGACGCAAGACTCAATGATTGACTGGTTACAGGGTGAAGCACACACTTCCTGCCCAAGTGACAAACTCTCTGGTGAACTTGCAATAGAAGATATTCGTATCTTTTGTTGCAAATTGATAACCGTAAAGGAATCTGTCGCTTGGGTTACATGCTGGAGGGAACCTATCAATGATAGGCCGGTTTCCTCCTTCGTTACTAGTGTTCAATTGGGCACCATAGCCTAGTTCGTCCAGTATGGAAAGTGCGGATCGTTGTAACCACCCCCCTCGGCCAGAGTAGCCTATAAAGGAAAAAAAAATAAAATAATAATAATAATAATAATAATAATAATAATAATAATAATAATAATAATAATAATAATAATAATAATAATAATAATAATAATAATAATAATAATAATAATAATAATAGTAATAATAATAATCATGTAATAATAATAATATCAGGTGTACAACTTTGCTTCCACCATTTTCCGATAGGTGGCTGTACCGGATGAGGCTGGTCAAAATACATAGATGATAATGCCTTTAAAGTGAGTGTGTACAGTGCCTAACGAATTGTCATCGGCATTTCAGTGACAGTTGTTTTCGTATTATTCACGCTCGAAAATGTCTGTTTATGTGCTCAATTCTCGCCATTTGCGGGAAGTTTTACTTTTCTGTTACAATTCGAAAAAACAATGCAGCTGAAGCGCATCGAATGCTCCCAGAAACTTACGGTGATGCTGCTCTGAGTAAAAGAACGCGTCGGGAGTGGTTTCAACGTTTCAAAAATGGTGATTTCGATGTCGAAGACAAACATGGTGGTGGGAGAGAAAAAACCTTCAAAGATGAACAGCTAGAAGCATTGCTTGTTGAAGATTCGTGCCGAACCGGATGAAACCATCACAGGGGATCGCTACCGAACGCAACTGATGCGCCTTAGTCGCGCGCTAAAAGAAAAGCGACCTCAATATCAAGAGCGACATGACAAAGTCATCCTCCAACACGACAATGCTCGGCCTTACGTCGCAAAAGTGGTCAAAAAGTACCTGGAAACCCTGAAATGGGAAGTCTTGCCCAACACGCCGTATTCCCCAGATGTCGCCCCTTCTGACTTCCACCTATTCCGTTCGATAGCACACGGCCTGGCAGATCAACATTTTCAAATCTTCGAAGAGTTGGAAAAATGGATTGCTTCATGGATAGCGTCGAAAGAAAACTCCTTTTCTCGAGCTGGGATCCGGAAATTGCTGGAAAGATGGGAGAAAGTTGTCGCTAGCGACGGACAATACTTTGAATAATACATCTGTAAGCACTTTTTCGCAATAAAGCTCTTAATTTAAAAAAAAAACGGCGGAAGCAAAATTATACACCTGATAATATATAATATAAAAAACAACAAAATTTTATATTACATTATGATAAACATTGCACTTTAGGATGGGTTTTGACTTACAACCATTTCGCACCCTCTCATTCTGCTACGAACGCAGACGGTGATAGCACCCAGTCGACGCCATTCTATTGACCAAATGTCATCACAGACACACGGGGAGGCATGAGATAGGAACTTGTGAGGACTTAGTTATCTCACCATTCGACGACCTCCAAACATATCAATTCAAGATACCGTCAAAAAGTCTCAAATATCAGTTGTGTTTACAAAAAGCCCCAAATCGGAACGAAAAGCAAAATATCACAACGAAATGCGCGCTTTACACAAAGTTGCTCAATAAATCATGCTGTCTCGTGATGGATGCTAAATTTTTACGTCAAAATGTAGTTCGTAGCCAAGTCTGGGTTCGATGTTCGGGAGGATGTAGTAAAAGAGAAATTATCAAAATTCTCTTAAAAATTTCTGATCTGACAGGCGATTTATGGATGTGGTAAAATAACCGCCTCCTTTCATCACCTTTCAAACGAACTACATTGCGATGAGTGGCTTAAGAAGCGCATCGTACCATTCGTAAGGAAACACAAAAGATGAAGACATTTTTGGTCTGGTCTAGCATTTTTTTGTCCGATCTAGCATTGCCACTACGCTCGAAATGTTCTGTTCTGGTACCTAGCCAACGAAGTAAATTTTTGTGTTAAAAAGTTTGAAACCCAAAAATTCAACAGAACTTTGCCAACCGAAAATTTCTGGGTTGCTACGAAGACGAAACTGTGAACAATTAAATTGAGTTAAAACAACAAAAACACTGTAAAAATCGGTTGAACAAAATTTAATGGGTGGAGTGAAAAGCAAGGTTCGGGTTTTTGAGATGAAAGACGAAATGAAATAAAACAACGATTTGTTTTAGTTTTGTTAAGACGTAGAGACGCCTACGCTAGTTTTAAATTTGTCCAGCGCCTAACAAGGAAAACAGATTAGAAAGAAAGACCTGGGAATATAAATATAAAATTGAAACTGTGAAAAATTACCGCCGAGACGGGTGTATTCGACAAAAATGGTACACACATTTTGTTCGTTTTGCAGAAAATTCGTTCACAACGTTAAACTACTTTTTTCGATACTTCTTTTCTACTTGAAATCTCAAGAGTTTTGGACTTATTTCGGTCGGTGAAAGATGCTACAGTCACCGAAATGACAGTTTTTTCCCCTGCGAAAGTGTGACTTTCTCAATGTATTCAGTTGATAAAAGTAGACAAACCAAATTAAGACCACTGGGACGGTGTCATTTCGATGGAATTAGGTGAGAGACATCGTTAAATTATTCAACCCTTTTGCGCCATCACGGACCGTCAGAACAGCCAACCAGAAGAACAATCAAAGGAGGCGGGCTTGATTCCAATTTCGGGTCCTTTTGAAAAATGCTTAGCACAGCTCAATGTGCAAAGTGTGCAAAAACGGACGAAACGGACCATTCGCAGCCTTCCACTCACTGGCTGCTACTGCTGTTGCTGACTGATGCTGATCACTTTCCCGGGGCCCGGCGGTGATGGGCTTTTCTCCGGCTGCAAAATTACTTCATTTTCGTTCGAGCCTTGAGCCGTCGTTGTTGTTTCCCTTTCGGTTCGAATGCGAGTCCATGCCGAGACCGACGAAAAGACGGGCGGAAGTTAGCCCTGAACATGATGCTTCATTAAACCCGTAACCACAACAGAGAAAACGAGGAATTTTGCCACAAAAGTGCTTGTTGTACATGGCTCGTTTAAGGGCGATTTTCTGGACCGATGAGTAGCAGCAGCAGCAGAAATGGGTGTGGGTATGAGTGCGGGTGTAGTTTGCGAAAAGGATAGTTTTCAACACTTGCCGTAACCACACAAATCGATTTTTTAACCCATTCCTTTCGATCGGGACTAGCACAAGCACAACCCGTACGGCTGTCCGACCGGCACAGACCAGGAAGGATTAAAGAAGAAATGCTTCCGGGAGGGAGTAGGGAAAAACAAAAGCTCTTCCCTTGATACAGGGGAATTTGCGAAAAACGGCACTGGATGAGAGCCGGAGATCTAGATGAACATGTTTCCGGGTACGATACAAAGAAGATACAACATCCGGGGAACGTCGTTCCGAGCCAACCAACCGCCCACCGCCAACCCGGTTCGAGAACAAGAAGGATTACGCCGGGAGCGGATTCGCAAGGGAATGCTACAATGGCTTTTGCTCATGTTGCTTTCGATTTCCGTCGGTCGGTTTGATCGGTTTTGGGCTAACCGGCCAACTATGGCCATCGGACTCAGCACGAGATCGGTAATATAAATGTTTACAACTGGTTGAGCGACGATTTAGGAGGCGGGCTTCTTGATGGGAACTTTCCGAGAATAGATTGATTGCTGCTGGCGCCGAAGGCCTTCTGCTGCTTCTGCTTTGTGCGGGATTGTTGGACTTTTTGCCGGAACCATGTTTCTAATTAAAATGAGGCTACGGTTACTGGTCAATAGTAATGCATCGATACCCGATGGGTGCAAATGTAAAATTTTGCAGAGAAGATTTTTCAAATTAGAGAATGTTTCTCGCTTGCCTTATTCTTTTTGAGTTAATGTAATTCTAATAAACAAGATGCCGATTACAGACAAAATAGAAAAATCAGAAAATTTCAAGGAACTCGATTATTCATAATTTTTTTGACGTAGGACTACGTCTTTGTTTTCTTTAGAGGGGTACGAATTCAAAATGCGGAAAAAGTGTTCAGATTTTAATCACTTACTGTTCTGCTAATTTTGATAATTTTTTTTGATTTTCGATATCATTGCATGTACTGCTTGGAAATCCCAGGGCTTCGGATAATGAGCTCAAGGGCGCGTACCTCCGGTTGGCAAATGGGCTTCTGCCGTCAATTTACACTTCTCTCAAAACAAAAAAAAACGAAAAGTAAAGTATAGAAGCTGGGCCCAGTCAAACCATACATCCGATCGTTTTTCTTGTGACGGAAAATGATAATGCTCGCTAAATAGATCGCGGATTAGATTGAACTGATCGAGCTTGAAATAGACAATTGGTCATTAGGTGATTCCAAGCTGTAATTGAATTATCAATTAGAATTCACCTGATACGGTTGTGATGAATCTTAATCCATCAGTTTCGTTCTAAACTGGAGAATTTAGCTCGAAAAGAAGACTCATAATTATTAGTAATAACGGTGAATTGATATCCTATGAATCGTAAAAGAATCTTCAAACTTTTCCGATCCGGTTCAGTACCGGCTCTGATATTCTGTACATTGCTAATACTTGTACGACATCATCTCGTATCGGAATTGAATCGGACAGGAGCAAATATACTCTTGGATCGGGGTGGTTTGAATGGACCTTAATTTCTCTCCAACACTCCAACATGGATTTCACCTGCAGCCTGAAAATGTGACACATATGTCTCTGAAGAGTTCACGGTTCACGAGGACCACATCTTCTAATAACACCTAGTAGTTTCTATTAGGGACTGAGGTTAGTAGGTCGCGTACAACCACGTGGCTCGCTCTGCGTATTACATTTCCCTCCATGCTCTCTCGTAAATTTGCAAAATGACTCTCGATGTGGCCAAGAAAGTTTTGATATTTTCGGTTACAAGTTTGACTACATCACATAAAATCCAATAAAACAACCGCTTGTTTGGCAGCCTTGCTGAGCCGGTTTTATTTCTCTCTCATTTTTCGTTACGTTACTAGGAAACTGGAGCAGAAAAAAATGGCGCTTGCAAATAAATCGACTTACCTTCACAAAAATAACATTCACTTCATTTTTATCGCGACAACATATATGTTTTTATGGGCTAATCGTATCTAAATTAACCTATCTATACATTGTCAGGATAGATTTTTGATCCATGTTTTTGAAGGCAAGATATTCAATGAACAAGTTGAAATTTGCCGTTTTCAGCTATGCAATTCTTCCTTCAGAAAAAAGACTTTCCCAATCGCCAAAATCAAACAATCATTCTGAAATTTTCACAGAATAATCGAAACTAATTTTCTAAGAGATTGTCAGTTGGGTTTTTTGATATTCGTCACCGTTTCTGAGAAAATCAGATTTGAAGCGTGAAAATCAGAATTGAAGTGTTAAATTCGCTTATTTCTCAAAGCGAATTTGAGTACAATAGTTTAATTTATGTTTTTCTAAAAAGATACACACATATAATTCAGTAGCTACATGTATTTGTTTTGAGAACGTGAATTGAAATAGTGAATAAATCCTTTGAGTAATATGAGTAGTAATCAGTGTTCAAGAAAACATGCACCGCGTTGAATTTGTGTACAATATTCCGGGAGCAAATTCATTGTAAACTTTATTAGGTTTACTACCAAATTGAACATCGTATACCGGAGTTGTACACAAGTGCGTGACCTTAAGTATTTAATACATGTTCAAACACCAAAATTACGCATGAGGCACAATTCAAGAGCGTTCGAAGATTCGATTAAATACTCTTTTGATGTATTAATGATTAAAGTTTTAGTTTTGTATTACCTATCATCTATACTCAATATATTATATAATATAATTATATTGTTCTGTTACATTCTGTGACGAACAATGGTTTTAAACAAGCACAATAAACCTAAACCGTGCCTTTCGATTGTCAGCATTATGCAAGAAGTTTGCTACATGAAAAAATAAAATTAATGGTAGTTGAAATACTAAGTTATATCGATTTTTTCTGCATCCTTAGTTTAACTATTTACCAATTTTCGGAACCATTTTTACGAGAAGAGAGTTTTGTTTTAAATGTTTAATGGTAATAATACTAATCTTTCAAATTGTTCTTTGGTGCAAATTAATTAATCGTAAAAAAAACTTGGTTAGTCAACATTTTACTCGAACATAAATTTGCCAGAAACAAAATCTATATGATAAATCGTCCTATTTCTGTTTAGTCGAAAAAGGAAAATCTGCCGCTTCAAAATTTCAGAAAAAAAACATAAGCCAAAACTTGCCGTAGGTTTTAGAATAGAGAAGATGCTTTATTATCTCTCAGTTACATTTTTTATCTGTTTTAATGACAATTCAGTAAAATCAACTGCACATAAAAATATGTAAACGTGATTCGTTGAATGGCTGAATGAGGTAAATCTGTGTCAAATATACCAACGAGAATAAGCTAAAGCTGTGTCAAACATACCCAACATTTCTCGTCGTAAAGTAAAGTTACATTCTTCAAGAATGTGAAAATAAATCAAAATGCGTGAATATTGTTTTAATATGATCAGTATCTAACGGGGAAACAGATTAAAAAAGCGACATGTGAACACAATGATGTAATGAAAACCGCGAAAATGTTACCGCAGAGACGGAACTCGAACCCGTAGCTAACTCCTAACCGGGGAAATTGTTTTACCAATTAAACTACCCTGCATATGAAAACACATGAAGAGAACGTCCAATTGATCGGACGAAACTATCGTGTGTTACCTCGTAGATAGCGAAATAGACAAAAACAAAAGTCTCAGAACAGTATCGTGCGGCAAAAACAGATGGTTAGAAATAGACTCGTGATCATTGTATTGTTGTATTGTATTGTATTGTTTCTGTTGAATTTGTTTCCGTCGATACGGGACTGTAAGTGAATACCGTGGTAGCTAAGTAGAGCGAAGCATGCTTAGTTTCGTCCAATCAATTGGACTTTCTCTTCATGTGTTTTCATATGCAGGGTAGTTTAATTGGTAAAACAATTTCCCTGGTTAGGAGTTAGCTACGGGTTCGAGTCCCGTCTCTGCGGTAACATGTTCGCGGTTTTCATTACATCATTATGTTCACATGTCGCTTTTCCAATCTGTTTCCCCGTTAGATACTTATCATATTAAAACTAGCTCAAGACGGCTCTACGTCTTAACAAAGCCTAAAACAAATCGTGAATATTTTACCAAATCAACTGAAAAGGTGTCATTTTTTATGCCTAAATATAACGGTTTTTCTAAGTGTATGTGAGAGATTGAAATACCTATTACATTTCTATAAGCCTTGGCTGATGAATTTAAGTTAAATTTCTGCGTTGATTTATGTTTTTTCAACAATGACTCTTTTTGAAATGATATGCATCGCTTCAACAAGTCAAATGAGAGTTGAATAATTTTGCGATAATACAACAGAATGTGGCGAGAATTTATATTCGATTTCATTATCAACTTAAAAAATATTGAATTACAAAATATATTCTTGCTAATAATCTATATTTACACTAAAGCAAAGCCTTGGTATTACGTTCCTTTTGTGGAATTTGAGCTTCTGTTTCATCAGACTTCGCAACCAATTCATAGCACACAGCACCATTGCATGGCTGGTGCTACGATTCTACTAACACTAAAAATACTACCAGATCGGGACTCGAACATACGACAACTGACTGGTAAGATAAGCGCCGTGTGCATTGAACCGTCAACCCGGAGGCATAATCACTACGGTTACTGAATTATAAATTATAAATGATTATTAGAATTTTTCAATTCCGCAGAAAGCCAATCATTTCTTTTTTGACAGTAAAGGCAAACAGTTCGAAAATTTCTATTATTTAACATTTATACACGGATACGAAAATTATGAAACATTACTTCTCATGTGAGCAAATTCCATAAAATATTTCATGATTTAAATCATTTTGCTCAAAATATCACTAATAATACGTATAATCTCATGGGAAGACACATTTCATGATTTTCACATTTTCTAATCATGGTACCGGCAAAGGATTTTCATCCGTGTATGATGCTTGAAACAGAAGCGTCGCACCTCACGTAAATTCTCGCATACGGACATGTAAAATTGTGTAATAAAAAAATTACATTGCTTGGAATTAAATCAAATAAAAAAAAACAAAAAAATCGGCAGCACCCTTCATTCTTTAGAATACAATACAAAGCACGTCCGTCAGTACGTGTTCACACTTAATCCGACACAGTCAAAAATCGCTTACGGTTGGGACGCATCTAGACGTAAAAGATGTCTATGAAATACAATTCAACAAGGTATATTATCAGTGCATATTATGTTTAGACGTGAACGAGATTCAATTATTTCGGTTCGGTTAACAACGAGCTGCACAGTGTTGAGTATGATAACCTGAAATTCTTTCCATCAAAAGGGAAGTGAAGCGGATTTTTCCCCCATTATCCGAAGTGGCGTGCGAGTGTTACGTTATGCGACTGCATAAGGCGATTCCATCTTACGTGATTTTTGAACAGGGTGCGAAACATCCTTGCAAACCGCTGGTAACTTACGAGAATCAGTCGAATACATGTCAGTTTTGTAAACAGTCTGCTCAGTACGGTAAACCTTGCACTGAAAGTGCGAAAAAGATAACTTCACCCAAGAGTAATGAAACCCGTTCAGTAACGGTTACTAGTGAATCCAGGACTCCTGTTTCAGAAATACTTTCACCATCAAACCAACTAGTAACATCTATCAATGCACAACAAGGCACAAACTGTGGAATGATGACGAGACTGCGAAAAACAACGAAAATGAAAATAAAATAGAAAAGGAATTTTCCGTTATTTGACGTATTAGGTTTTCTTGAACTGCATCGCAAGTAGAATTAGGTATCCTGTAAAATACATAATACATTTTTGTGTAATAAAACGGTTATCATTATCTCGGTATTTTTCTACGAAAAGTAATCAGTAATTTTGAAATAACTTTACTGAACCAAACCCGTTTTTCATTACTGGAGAAAAGCTCAATACATGGGCTTCTTCAGGCTTCTTTCTTCATAAGCATAAAACTATTCATTTTTGTGTTCTTCCTTTTTCATATACCTAAGTGGCCCTTACAGGTGGCAATAATGTTATCAGTCCAAAGTATCGTCATTTTCTCTTCAGTACATCAATCCAAATAGTGTGGTAGATTCTTATTTTTTTCTAGAGAATCAATGTTGCATTTGGTATTGCAACCGGTGCTTAGAAAAACATGTGGTGAATTTTATACACTACAGTTTCCTCTTTGCAAAACACATATTGATAGATCGACGTGAAGTTTTGATTTTCTGACAAAATTCTCATCAAATCGGTGATCCGACTTTTGCTACACGGTCCAATGTATTGTCCATACTTTTTGTGTGGCGGTTTCTTTTCGAAGGCTAAACCGAGTTTCTCGAACTTCAAGTTAGGTGGAAGGTTGTGTTGAACCGTTAGACAGGGTTAGCAGTTCAACATAATGAGTAGAAGACGAAACGTAAAAATATACACTATTTGCTGTTTCCATCGCTGAATTGATACAACCACATATTGATTGCTACGATTGTTCAATTTCGACATCCATCGTCGCAGTCTTCGTTCACATACTTTTTTACAATATCTCCATGCTAGAATCAACAACGGATATCAAGAACTTTTTTTTCCAGTATATGTCGCTTATTTAACAGTTACTCTCAGGATTTTGTTTTCTATCTCTCTCGACTTCGATAGTATAACTGTTCCATGATTTTTTCTTTATTCAGTACTGTCAATTTTCACATAGATATAGTACTACATGGTATGAGAAGAACTTAACAATAAAAAGAACCGTGAAAAATTTTTCATCTTTCATTATGTTATCTCCATCTAGAGCGATACACTTGACTCATCGGTCATTTTGATTCAATCAAAAAAAAAAAAAAGATTTGTCAAGGCTTTCAAAATAGGCTTCGGTTTTTGACATTATTTCAGCATTCGACGAAAACGCCTTTCCCTGGAGAAACCTTTCCAGGTTCGGAAATAGATAATAGTCGGACTTTTCATTCCATGTAGTAATGTATACGTTCACGCAAAGACCGAAATCAGCATTTTGGCGAAAAAATTAGTTGATTTTCTGATTTTAGTTAGTTATTTTTTGAGACAACTAAAAAAATCTTACTTTTGCTAATTTAGATTTTTTAATTCTAATTCCTTTAATCATAATAAAATATTTGTTGAAATGGCTATTTTTTTTAGTTGAATTCACCAATTAAACGTGCTGTCATTTCTTAGCTAAGGCACGCTTCATATCCATTCAACTAATTTTTTAGTTGAATTAGAGAAATAAAGCATTGTTTTCAACCAACATAAATGGTTGAATTGGTTTCTGCCATTTGCAGCTATATGGCGCTCTGTCACCGAAAAAACGTTAACACCGTAATGACTACTAGCCACTAGATGGCACACGACTACCGAAAAAATTTCAGTCACGATTATCTTTTCTATATTGGCAGGTATAAATACGATGTTGTATTGGAGAAAAAGGCATAAGCGAAACATAAACTTCTTTTTGAAATTTTTTCTTCTCAATTGCTGTTTTCTTCATTCGACTTCGCGAAATTGACTATCTCACTGAAAACTTTGAGCACTCGGTACAAGTAGTACACCGGACAGCGTAGCCCAGAAGATTGGAAGATACAAAAAAACATCATTTGACATATACAATTAGAGTGCAATATTCGAAACTCACTTCACTGTTCCCCGATAAAACATTATTACGCACAATCGCTTTAAATGTGCACAAATTCTGAATAAATACACTTTCCACTGACAGTTTACGTCATTTTACATATCGGTTTAGAAATTTATATATCGATATATCGTAACACATGCGAAAAACATCTAAACAATTTTCAAGCAGTTTCAACAAGACTGTCCCCAAATTTTCTGATTTTAATAACAAAATTTGTTGTCAATGAGAATTTCGTACTGGATTGAAATATTGCTGGTTTGTGTCCAGAATATTCGCCAACTAAACACATTCTCTAAAAATAAGAGTTTTTTTCAGCAAAGTAAATTCTCAATTTTAACTAATTTTATAGTAATTTGGGAAATTTTGTTGTTAAAATCAACTTATTCAAAAACAGTAATACGAATTAGGCGCAGAGCTAATTTCGGTCGTTCCGTGTTTAAATTCTTCCATGTACCATTTGGGTATTGGTTAATCTGTTGGTATACAAGAAGGGGACTTCACTCAGAACTTCGAATTGAATCACGAATCATGAATCATAAAAATCTGCTTTATTTTTGGTTAACTCTACCTTTAATATCTAGCCTCACTTTTCCTGTTCTAACTTATTCTCTAGTTTACATATTTGGTAGGGGAAATAATAGTACATAAGGATTAGCCAATCGCGTTGCTTCGTGAGGCCATGTTTGATGGCGTTTTATGTTCGTATTTATTTTGTGTGTCAAGAAGGTTGTTCACAAGTGATAAGTGATACATGCTCACAAGGGTGTTTGAGAAAGTGTCGCTTTTTAGGTTGTCTGTTTAATTTCGATGAGCGGGTATAGTTCTGCAAGTTTTTTAAGGTGTTTCGATAAGGGTGGTCTTTGATGCGTGCGAACGTTATCTTAGATTGCGCGACGTAGAGTAGTCATGTTACAGGAGGTTTTACGCCTGTTGGAGAAAGAGACTCGTTAACTTTTGCTTCAATAGTCTTTTCTGTGTTCCTAAAATATGAATAAATAAATTTAGCTGTAGGCTTTGTACGATATTTTCTGTTAAATAATAAATTCGGCTAAATAACTTTCAGTGAAACGATCACTTCTGTGAAACGGCTTTCGGTGAAATGACTTTCGGCAAAGTTACCCTCTTCCGGTAGGATTTATAATGTCAATCAGATCGAAGCACTAGTTATGGTACACTGTACACTTCGGATTGTTCTTAATATTGCTAATCGTTTGGAAAAGTGTTCTTTTTTCAAAGGTTTAATTGAGTTATTGATATCTAATGCTTAATGTTATAAACTAATCAAGCACAATCCACCAAACGCCTCCACTCAGCCAATCCTGCAAACAAACAAAAATAAAGAGCAAACAACCAATAAACTGGTCTATTGGAGTCAATTATATTCGATGGGAAAGCCAACACTTGCGACTGACCGATTGCTCGTAATTAGCTCCGGTCCTGGAGCAATCCGATTGGCAAAAACCTGTTTTAATCCACCTAGAGGTGTAATGATGCCTTTCTCATATCGATCATACTATCATATATAATACTACGATTCTTGAAAGAATAACCGAAATCGGTTTGTTTGACCGTCTACTGATAAAAACTATCAATTGGAAAAGATTTGAGGTCGATTTAGAGAATTTTTAAGGTTTTTCCCCATTTTCAGTGATGGTATACAATTTTTAACCCACTTTACCCTATATTTCCGGATCCGGAAGTCGGGTCCGCATGAAATTCTGGAATTACGTATGGGACCACAGGACCTTTCATTTGAATCTAAGTTTGGGAAAATTGGTCGCGCCATCTATGAGAAAAGTTAGTACACATCTTTTCTTTTTTTTGCACATTTTACCCCATAACTCCCGAACCGGAAGTCGGACCCAAATAATATTCAGGAATTTTGTATGGGACTTCAAGACCTTTCCTTTGTACCTAATTTTGTGAAAATCGGTTTCATCAGCCATCTCTGAGAAAAGTTAGTGCACTTATTATCACTATTTTTTGCACATTTTACCCCATAATTCCGTAACCGGAAGTCGGATCCAAATAATATTCAGGACGTTTGTATGGGACCACAAGACCTTTCATTTGAATCTAAGTTTGTGAAATTCGGTCGCGCCATCTATGAGAAAAGTTAGAACACATATTTTCTCCCGAACCGGAAGTCGGATCCAAATAATATTCAGGAATTTTGTATGGGACCACAAGACCTTTCATTTGAATCTAAGTTTGTGAAAATCGGTTCAGCCATCTCCGAGAAAAGTTAGTGCAAAAAAACGTTACATACACACATACGCACATACACACACACACACACATACACACACACACACACACACACATACACACACAGACATTTTGCGTACTCGAAGAACTGAGTCGAATGGTATATGACACTCGGCCCTCCGGGTCTCGGTTTAAAAGTCGGTTTTCACAGTGATTGCATAACCTTTCTATATGAGAAAGGCAAAAAAAAAACTTCGGCTTTTGTGTCTACCGACGGCGGTGGCCCTTTAAATGGTGTGCTCCACTCGCAAGATACCCTACTCCCAGATCGGATGAACCGGGAATGAGGATGCGGAAGAGTCATTCAATTAACGCGAAAAACTTACCAGAATCGATTCGAGAGTGCACTGCTCTCGTGCCCGGATGATGTGAACCGCTCGAGGTAGGTAGCTTCCGACAATTTATCCCGGAGGGCCACTCATTGATTGGCGCTAATTAGTGAAAGAATATATTCCATTTACGCGAGTGGTTGTCCCCCTCCTCCCCATCCAGTTAACCAACGGTTGATCGTTCATAAATGATCGTAGAGTAGATTTCTGAAGAGCATCACGTTTTTTTTTGTAGATTTTTGTTATCCTAACTTTTAATAGTTGTAGTTTTTGTTTGTGTTTCTTTGTTCTACTCTTTCAACCTACAAATCGTTCGGAAAGGGAAACCATTCTAGAACACATCAATCACAGCTTCATCCTTTTTTTGTTCCTTTCTCCGAAAGTGCACAAAAAACGGTAGAAGAAAAAAAATCGAAATGCGGTGGTTTTCTGATGAAGGTGAATGCCAAAGTTTTGCTTATCATGAATATAAAATAACTCTAAAAGAGCCGCAATTCTCGTTCCATTGACGAGCGGCGTACCCACATACGTACACACACACACACACTCACTGACACACACCCACGAACGCACATGCCAGCGTAGTATCAGGAAACGCGGTTGCTGGAGCACCTATTTTCTTATTCATACATATAAAAGAAAACCGGTCTTGGGGGCAAGCAAACTTGACGAATTCAAGAGGAAAACTTTTTTTTCCTTCCGCCTCGACACCGAAACTGTGGAAACTAAACCAAGCCTGGTATCTGGAACCCGTAGGGAACAACATTCGGGAGCCCATATATTATTAGCATTTATACGTACAGGACTGTGTGAAATACTTTCATTCAACTTTCGACGGTTTTTGGGAGGGGAGGGAATGCTTCCCTCTGGAGACTCTTCGATTGTGCGACGACGACGACGACGACGACGACGACGACTAAAGGAAACGTTGTTACTGCTTCCCAAAGGCGGAGATGGTGAACGTAGGAAGAATGCTAAATAGACTCGGCCGAACACGGAGTCAATATTTTATCCGGAATCGCTACGCCGCGCCGCGTTCAATGCGATTCCATCACACATTTTTGCACGGTAAACGATGGGGAAGATCATCTCGCAAATCGTTTCCATCAATTGTCGTCGTCGTCGTCGAACCTTTCGCCGGTCGGGTTTTGCGTGGCTTTGTTTTGTTGTTCCAAGTTGGCAGTTAAATTGAATGTTGACTTTAATATCAAATTGGTTTCGCTGAGATCGAGGAAACGTGCATATCGTCGAATGCTAATGATGGACTCTTCAAAAAGAAATGCAATCATTCAGTAGGCCGCAGAGAATAAGGAAACACCTCCCAAGCCGGTACAGTACAGTCAGGTACAATGAAAACGATCGACCATACTCATTAGCAAAACTATCCCAACTAGCATGACGATACGAACCGATTCCAATTAAGCTAACGATTCTGACGTAGACGTGGTTCTATTCAGTACGTATCATTTACGGGTTTGCCATTGGTGCAAAATGGGGCGGATGGGATCACAACAGTCCACAGGCCGATACCTCACACTCACACGCCAACCCTTTCCGGTGAGCACAGCAGATAGAGGATAGGGAACGATTCGCCTCGGCAAATCGACGTTATCGACTGGTGATTGGGCTCATTTGTGCCTGAGCCGAGATGATTACTACAAACATCGGACCACTCTGGGTTTCATTCGTGTCCGCCTGCGGTACAGTAAAACCCGGTACTCGACGGAGGGAGGAAGAGAGGGAGCTAGGGTAGGGAGACAGACCACGGCTGATGGAGATCTCCGTATAGCCGTGTCCTTCCGTCCGGGTGCCGCATTTGTTTCGAAGGAGTGAAATGCTGGAAACGTTTTCATAATGCGGGTTTAGCGCAAATGCCGAGATCCGAACCGGCCCGGGCCCCGTCTAACTGGAAGTGGAACTTGAAGCTCCAAGATATTTTCGCACCTGTACCGGGCAAAAATGATTATTAAGCTAATAAGCCGCTGGGAAAATTTTCTGAATATAGCCAGCAGTTGCAGGAATTTACTGGCGGGTAGCGAAAACTCAACGCTAATGCCCATTCAGTTAGTTGATTCAAAATGATGGTTCATTATTAGTATGATGCTTAGGAAATCTATTTGTGAAAACAATAAACTGAATCACGAATGGGATTAGCGAAATGGAAACAAACACTACAAGTTTTAGAACGCAACGAAAACTTAAAAAGAGCGAAAACTAAATGTAACAAATCTAACAACAAGTGTACGGAAAACTATAACTAGCAATAGTAATCAAAACAAGAAAAAGCTGCTGTAGTCGATAAAGAAACGTAATTTCTACAAATTTCGAAAATAAACACACCACAAAGAGCAAAAATAGACAAATAGGTGGTAGGGTGTAGGATCTAAATGATGAAAAAAATCATCATTTTTGCGATTTTTTTCCAGAACTATCGTTCCACAAAATAAATTCAAATATTTTGTATAATAAAAAGCATCCTTCGAATAACGTTTTGAAATTTTTCCGTGGAAAAATATTGAGAAATAAGTTGGTGAAAAGGCATTTTTGAGGACACTTCTTGAAAATCATGATTTGCGGTGTCCACTGTATCTCAGCGCAGACTAATCAGAAGTGAACAAATCAAAGCAGCATAGTTAGAGCAGAAGTTTTTCTAGACCCCAACGTTTCTGTTTGATTTTTTTTTAATTTTTTGAATTTTTTATGATTGTTTAAATTCAAAAGTACGATTTTTCACGAGAAATCGTTTATTTTGTAGCTGTAAAACCTACCCATAGTAATAAACAACGAAAAGGAAAACGTTGGGGTCTGGTTTTTTATATGTAGAAAATGTGCGCAAAATTTGAAAAAAAAATGGTGCAGTAGTCAGGGTGGCAAGTGACCGGGAAAATCGGGAAAACCGGGAAAAAGTCGGGAATTTAAGTGCAAATCCGGGAAAAAATTTACTAGCCCTGATCTCAGTAACGATATTTCAGCATCATGATTCGTCTGATACAACAAATGAAAAGTTTGAGACAATACTCAATTTAATATTTGAACGAGAAGTTCAGTACAAGTTTTAAAACATCTTATTGCCCCACACAGGTTGAATTGTGTACAATCCAATGAAAATGGGGCCAACACCCCATGTTTCATTCAACGGTTTTTGTAAGGGTTTGACAGAAATTTTAAATCAACAAGAGCTTTCATAGTTGTCATCAATAACAGCACAATGAATGCTCAAACGAAAGTAAAGATAATTTGGATGCTTCTGCTGGATTTCTATTAAATTTCAGAATAAGTATGCATAATGGTAGAAGTAACATCAGGTAACATGTTTAATAATTTTTAAAGAATTCTTAGGAGCATTCATGTTTTTGAGTGTCAGCCAATGATTCTCCTAATTTCATTAAAATTTGTCTCAGTCTCAAAGCTCTCACCTTATCCGCCGTTTGCAAGGAATGTTTAATTTTCTTCTTTGACAGCTGAAATTGGCTTTTCAGAGTTTGTTAGAACCTTAGAATGGTTTGAAGATGGTTTGATTTGTTTAGTAAATCTATGTTTTTTTTAAAGTTATCAGCATATTGATATCGACGAAGAAGAAGTCGTAGATTGTCGATGATAGGAGAATCAAATTCAGATCATCTCAGTCACTAGAGGCATAGATTGTTGTTGTTTTTCCAAAGTGACAAGCGTACATTTTAAGAATTCTAGAAAGATTTTGTTCTGTCTTGCCAAAAGCCAATTTTGGAAGAATATCGTATATGTTCTTAGAAGGAATCGATTTTACGGGTGGAGAGTTGTTCCTTAGTTCATTCATTTTTAACCTTTTACTTTTTTCTAAACAATACTAGGCTAGAATAGTATTGGAATACACTAGAGATGGTCAGTGACGCGTTCGGTCTTCTCAATAGAAATGGATGCAATTGAATTCTTTGAGTACGTATACAAATAACAGATCGGCTGAAAAGTTCGTATCGTTTCTATGAGAGGGCGCCACTAGAATTGAATCCATACCATTTTCAGTTAGTACCAACCTTCAAGAGATACGTGTATAAATTTGACAGCTGTCTGATTATTAGTTTGTGAGATATTGCATTTTGAGTGAAGCTACGTTTGTTATTGTGAAAAAAATTGAAAAAAAGTGCCGCCGATACCAAAAAATGGCTTGATGAGTGTTATCCAGACTCTGCACCGGGCGAAGCAACAATTCGTAAGTGGTTTGCAAAATTTCGTACTGGTCATATGAGCACCGAAGACGATGAACGCAGTGGACGTCCAAAAGAGGCAGTTACCGAAGAAAACGTGAAAAAAATCCACAAAATGATTTTCAATGACCGTAAATTGAAGTTGATCGAGATAGCTGACACCCTAAAGATATCAAAGGAACGTGTTGGACATATTATTCACGAATATTTGGATATGAGAAAGCTTTGTGCAAAATGGGTGCCGCGTGAGCTCACAATCAATCAAAAACAACAACGAATTGATGATTCTGAGCAGTGTTTGGAGCTGTTATATCGAAATAAAACCGATTTTTTTCGTCGATATATAACAATGGACGAAACATGGCTCCATCACTTCACTCCGGAGTCCAATCGACAGTCAGCTGAGTGGACTGCACGCGATGAACCGAACCCAAAGCGTGGAAAGACTCAACAATCGGCCGGTAAGGTTATGGCGTCTGTATTTTGGGATTCGCATGGTATAATTTTCATCGACTACCTTGAAAAGGGAAAAACCATCAACAGTGACTATTATATAGCGTTATTAGAGCGTTTGAAGGACGAAATTTCAAAAAAACGGCCTCATTTGAAGAAGAAAAAAGGTTTGTTTCATCAAGACAATGCACCGTGTCACAAGTCGATGAAAACCATGCTGAAATTGAACGTATTGGGCTTCGAATTGCTCCCTCATCCACCGTATTCTCCAGATTTGGCCTCCAGTGACTTTTTCCTGTTCTCAGACCTCAAGAGAATGCTCGCTGGTAAAAAATTTAGAAGCAATGAAGAGGTAATCGCTGAAACTGAGGCCTATTTTGAGGCAAAGGACAAATCGTACTACAAAAATGATATCGAAAAGTTGGAAGATCGCTATAATCGCTGTATCGCCTCTGATGGCAATTATGTTGAATAATAAAAACGAATGTTGGCAAAAAATGTGTGTTTCTATTAAACGATACGAACTTTTCAGCCGAACTGTTAAGATGCGTCTTTCGGAACATTTGCTGGTTTGGGGAATCTGGTAGAACTTCGCGAACTTTGAAAATGTATACAAAAAAGTATGATTATTGGTAGAACTCAAGGATAGCTTTTATCGTATCAAAGAACGCTCACCAGCAACTCTTCACACTATTGAATCAGTGCCATCAAAGAGAGATGGATATCATCGTAGCAACAAAAACCCGGCATGGCTCATTTAACATAGAATAGACACCAGTGCGAGAACGAATTTCTCTCGATGACCTGTCTGAGAATCAAAGGTTAGCACGCTGCTGTGGGGATCTTCTCTGAAGCAACAAACGGTCGCTTATTCTCGTTTCGCGATCCGATTGTATACAGGCAGTTGATAATTGCGATAGAATCATTTTAATATTGCCGCTTATTCTAACTATGTGTATATAACCTTTGTATAAGTTGTGAATGCTCCACACAATCGTTTTGAAATATTGCAACCTAGTATGAGAATCATCAAGTTGAATCATCGATTCGATTTTCTGCGATAATTGTCAACTTGCGATTCTCTCTTGGGGAGTTCCACACAGTAACGATCATTATCAGACTGTAATTTTTTTAAGGGCGTGAAATACTCAGAGTATGAAGTGGAGCGAAGAAATGTAGAAAAATTCTCTCACGGTTCATGCATTGAGAGACACGATTTCTTGTAGCATCTTCTACCGGATTGAAAATGTTGTATACAATATAGATAGCAATATAGCAGTTTCTGTCAAATTTTCAGCAATCATCAACACTGGTAGAACTCATGCAAAAAGCACTCATTATTATAGAATCTGTTTACTACAGAATATAATTTGTTGCTCTCATATTATTTTCGAAGAGACATACAAAGTTTCAGAAAAACGAGAGGACGGTTCAATAGAACTAATTTTTTCGGTACAACTATTAAGTTTTCAACGGTTCTTTGAAATGAACGGTTTTGCCCATCTCTAGAATACACTCCTAATTTGAATAAGTTTTATTAAGGACTGAT